>NW_008707077.1:359520-424422 GCF_000327385.1 Lottia gigantea | reverse complement strand
ATCTATATACTCATATACTACTTTTTGCCTGCGGCGCCCCCAAGCCCACCAAACAAACAACCCCACCAGCATGCGGTAAATAAACCTATAGGGGTACCCGTTTACCAACCCCCAAGCGCCCCCAGGCCTATAATATCTTCAAATTAACAACAGAATGAGTGTAATTTTAAAATACGAACAACACAAATTCGAAGGAGACGGTTTCTTCTCAGCTCTATCATCTCTCATCCCAAAAGTAGCCAACTTTGTCTCAAACAACAAATCCCTCATTTCCTCAGAGGCGCAAGCTGCTGGATCTGTTGCAAAAGCAGGAGTAAATATAAGCGAAGCATCTAACGAGTTGAAAGAATTACAACATATGAGAGAAATGCGAAATAAAAGATTAGAAAACAAAAAAGGCAATGGTTTTAAAATTATTGGATAAAAATGTCAATGATAATTGCTCAAACACATCTTCCCGGTAATAATTACACTGGTCCAGGTACAAGGTTAGATCTGCGATTAGACCAAAACGATAAACCCAAAACCAGGTGAAGAACCCGTCAATAGAGTTGATGCTGCTGCACTTAAACACGATATTTTATACAGAAATAAAGACATAACATCCAGACACGAAGCAGACAGGCAAATGATAATCGAAAATATTCCAAATCCAACTTTCAAAGAGAGAATACAAAGAGCATTAATCATTAAACTCTTGAAAGCAAAGATGAAAATGGGTATGGGAATAGCAGATGTAATACACAAAGATTTTTAGAAAAAAACAAACATTTTTTAAAAGTCAAAGTGTTTGATAAAGATAAAATATGGTCAGCCGATTTAATTAATATGCCAGTTGAAAGAGGATATAAATATTGTTAAACCGTTATAGATTTGTACACAAGATATACTTGGTTTTCGGGGAAGGGAGGGTTTGATTCTCCCAAATGTACATTTGAAACAATAATTAAAACAATCCGACAGACGACCTCAAAAGTTATGGGTAGAAAAAGGAAGTGAATTTTATAACGGAAATAAGAAATCTCTAGGATTTGAAATTTACAGCACACATGATGAAGGTAAAGCTGTAGTTATTGAGAGATATAATAGAACTCTAAAAAATAAATTATTCAAAAAGTTCACGGATTTGAAATCCCAAAAATGGCTTAAAATATTACCAGAGGTTGTAGATGAATACAATAACAATTTTCATTCATCTACAGGTGTCACACCAACTCAAGCCACAAATAATCTAAATATTATAAAGTCAATTAGCGCACAACATAACTAAGAAAATGAATAAATGATTTAAATATTAAACCCAAGTTGGAGATCCCGATCGTATTTTCAAATATAAAAGCAAATTCGAAAAAGGCTACGTTGGATTTTGGACCAACGAAATATTTATCGTAGATAAAGTAAACAGCACATCACCTCCAACATATGAATTAATCGGTCAAGACAAAGAACAAATCATAGGTAGGTTTTATAAAAACGAACTTAAAAAAACTGACTTTTAAAAATGAATATTTATCTCGATAAATACGGAACCGATACAACTACAAACTTTCAACTTATGAGATGAGCGAATGAGTTAAATATTTCACTGTTTTATTATTGTATGAGAGATGAAATAAATAATCTCAAGGATAAGAAAGGTAAATTTTATGCTATAACAAATATCCATACTTCAAATCAAAACGGAGTTCATCACTCTGCTTTATACAAAGACTCTTTATATAACTTTTATTTCTTCAATTCTTTTGGATTAGAACCAACTGAAGAGATAATGCAATTAATGAAAATGACTAATCAACCAATTAAATGTTCTACATTTCAAATTCAATTACCAGGACAAAAGTTTTGTGGTCAACTTTCACTTTGGGTTTTATATCAATTAAGTTTAGGAAATCTGTTTGCAGAAATTGTAATACATTTAACTTAATAAAAAAGACGAATAAATTTAGATTAGGTTATTTACCTTTAGATACTAAAAAACCTTATTCAACAGCATGGATAAATAAAGCAAAACCTTATTTTGTGGAACAAATTGGAGACACACTTCAAGGTGATTTAGATATGAATAATTTTACCATAACTAATTTAAAGTTACCAGAAAATGATTATGATGCTGTTCACAAGAAATATTTAATGGATCAATTAAATTTAATTGAAGTAAATAAAGACCATTTAAAAGAAAGAATAGGCGATGTGAAAAGATACTTCAAACGACAAATAATAATAAAGTTATTGACTAAATTACAACAAGAAGTAACAAGTTTAAAAAGTTTTATTGAAGAACAATTACTTAATGTAGTAGATAAAACTCAATTACAAACTTTAAGTTCATTAATATCTAATTTAGATGATAAGATTACAAAACAAAAAGTAGATCTTAAACAACTAATAGCCAACATTAATCCAAGTTTAAGTGAAGATTAATTAACAACATTAGAAACTAAACTTATTGATAGTGGTGAAATACAAAAGGAAATAGTTGCTATTAAACAACAATTACTCAATCTAGTAGATAAAACTCAATTACAAAATTTAAAATCATTAATATCTAAATTAGATGATAAGATAGCAAAGCGAAAAATATATCTTAAACAACTAATAGATAATATTAATCCAGGTATAAGTGAAGATAAATTAACTGAATTAGAAACTGAATTACAACAAGAACTAACAAATATTAAACAACAAATTCAACAACAGATAGAAAATATTGATTATAGTGAGCAGATAACTACTATTAATAATGAAGTTTTAAAACAGGAAAAAAATATAACCACATTAGAAAACAAACTCAAGTAAAATAAAAAAAAATCATATTATTTCAATCTTCCATTTAAAAATATTGGTGGAAAACATGTTTCTATTACTAATAATATTGATAAATCAAAAGATTATGAATATAAAAAATATGGATTTACAGCAACCGTTGAAGTATATTCTGTTCAAGATTTTACGTTCCTCCAAGGTATTTCTAATGAAGAAAAATCATCATATTTTATTTTCAGAGGAAAACTTCAAATTGAAATTACTTTTCTTTTGCAGGTAAAAGTTGATTCAATATTCTTCACACAAAAATCAGAAACATCTAATCAATTTAACGCTTATAAAGTTCTTCGGTTTATCAATGGTAGAGAAAATGTAGAAACTAAAGAATTTGAAATTAACGATGAAAACAGTAAGGTTTTTCCCTACTTATATGAAATTAAAACAAATGGAAAATATATAGATAGGTTTAGAATGTTAATTTTACCAGATAAAGAAGATGAGGTGTTTGGATTGGGTAAATTCCATATGATATTGGAGACGGAAACTCCACCATCAGTAAGTATTATTAGAAAACCAGAACCACAAAATAAAGGGGAAACAAGGAGTTATGAGTTTTTACGAACATCAACAGACTTTGAATATGTAAAACTATATTTTGTTAATACTGATTTATTTACCTCAATTGATATTCATAAAAATAAAAATATAACAAATTTATAATATTTTCATCAATAATTGAAAGTGAAAAAGTTGATGATATATATACTTATTCAAGTATGATAAAAAATCAATATAAAAAACCAAAAATTTCAGTTCATTTGAATAGAAATAATGATTCGAAAGAAGAAATATCTGTGGTAACTGTATAAGTTACTATTTTTAAAACTATAGAAATTTATCATGGCCCAGCGGTTGAGATGTATATTTTAGATAAAAATTATCCAACTTTTAAGTTATCGGAAATTCACTTAATTTATGTCTTAAAAATGGAACTCGAAAGTAGACAACAATATATGATAGACAAACAAAACGAGTTAAAAGTAAAACTAGAACAATATAATAAATGTAAGAAAAGATGGATTAGAGTTTATTCTGTTTTCAAAACACTGAGTGTAGTTCTAACAGTAGGAACAACAGTTGCAACGGCCTTAATTGGTGGATTAATGGTTCCACTACATATCCCAACTTTATTAGCAACAATTACTGCTATTCAAACTTCATCTTGTGGGTTGATTGCTAAAGGTTATACATCAAAACAGAAATCTTATAAACCTATCTTAATAAATTATTTATATTTTTTGACAGATCAAGAGAAGATAAGAACATAACCGTTGAAGAACTGGAAAAATTCAATGAAATTCTAGATAAATTCGAGATGGAAATATCAGCAATAAAAGTTAAAAAAAAATAGATAATTAAAAAAGCATATATAAAAAATATGAATAAATCAATTGAAATCAATGATGATAAAAGATTCATAGAATATGTGCTATTTTCAAATATTATCAAGATTATTTCTGATAAATTTTTAACATTTAAAGGAAAAATTGAAATAGATGGAGAGATATTTCAAGATGGAAAACACAAACAAGATATGCATCTTGTTGGTTTCAATGGTAAATCTTTTCACAAAATCTTTTCTAGAATGGATTTAGAATCTGATGCTTTTGATTGGTATTTTACAAGAAGAATCCTTTTACGTAAAGACAATTTTAATGAAATTAAAAGATCAAAAGTTGGAAGAGGAACTGAACTACTCAAAAAAATAAATGAATATATAGGTAAAAATTGTTACATACCAACATATGGTAACTGTTTTATCAAATGTGTAAACTATGTTTTAAACAAAGATTTAACAAATGAATTTCAAAATTTCATCAATGGTTTCTCAAAATCAAATAGAAAAGGAGTAATGACATTTGCTAGAATTAATGAATTCAATAAGAAATGTGATACTTCATTTCAAATTTATACTCATAATAATAGAAATTTGCGCCCCACTATTGAAAAAGAGGAATTAGATTGGGTTTTATGCTTTTTATTTGCTTGGGATTGTGAAACATATTCAGAAAAGTGAAACGCGTAAAGCAATTCCTTATGCGTGTACGTTAATTAATTTAGAAAAACTAAGAAAAATGTTAGACAGAATAAATAATCTCTTTCAAGATTTAAATCCTACAGATAATGTTCCAGAAGAATTTTATGATAAGCTAATGAATATAGTAGAAATATTTGTACAGGTACAGATTGTATAGATCAAATGTTGAAATATTTAGGTCTATATGATAGAAAGAGATTAATATTAATTTCTCATAACGGTAGCAGTTTTGATAACTGGATCGTGCTTAAAAATATAAAAAAAACTAACGCAATGCCCTTTAAAAACACCTGGAGGAATTCTATCTTTACCTTTATCTAATCCATACACAGATGAAGATTTACAGAAAAAATGGAAAAGACAGAAAGAAATAACAACCAATGATAATTATTTACAACATATTAATTTCACACGTTCCTATCAACATGAATCATCTAGTTTAGCAAAATGGGGTAATTCATCACACACTAACCCTTTTATAAGACATTATATCAGACGATCTATTAAAGGGGGGAGAGTTTCGGCAAATAGAAAAATATTTGAAACGAACCAAATGGATGAAATTTGTAATGTATTAAAGGAATTTATTTCACAAAGTGATAAACGAAGTGATACAGAAAGTATTTCACAAAGTGATAAACGAAGTGATACAGAAAGTATTTCACAAAGTGAAACACCAAGTGATACTGGAAGTATTTCACAAAGTGAAACACCAAGTGATAATTCAAGAAGAGATAGCATAATTGATTTATTCAAAGAATACAGCGCGAGCACAAAAGACAAAACAGAAGTTAATTCAAAACTTAAAAAAATAAACTGCAATAAACTTATGACATTTGATGCTAATGGTTTGTACGCTTCAGCAATGTCGGATTTGGACAGTGAATATCCAAAAGCAGAAAAGTGCTAGACCGTTTCTACCAGAAGAAGAAAAATAATTTGTAAAACTCTTCAATCAACAGAAATTTAGACCTAGAACAAATATTTTAACAGTGTGGTTTAAATATCCTACCAACATGTTCTTCCAACCAATACCAGCTAAAGATAAAATCACTTACACAAATAAAGAAGTAGAAGTAGAAATAGTATACGAAGAAAATTTTAAAACTCCACCTTATAGAGATTATATTTTGATTTTAAGAGATCTTAGAAATAAATATAAACGAGAAGGTAATATTGTGGGTAGTAATTGCATGAAATTATAGGCAATTCCTTGTATGGTAAATCTATTCCGAAGGATAGAAACACGAATAATCATTTGTGGAATGAAATAACTTTTCAGGCTAACTTCGACTCACATGTTAAAAACTATGAAAAAATAAATGATACTCAATATTTCGTTGAGATAGAAATTGAAGAAAAAGAGATTACTGCTGAGGATCACTCAACTAAATGTACAGGACTTACACCTAGTCATTTGGGATCTTTCGTTTTATATTACAATAAAAAGAATAATGAATAATTTCATTCATGTAATAAATGGATTTTATAAACCTGAAATATACTATACCGATACTAATATTGGTTGGTATCTGAAAATGAATATTGTAAAGGCAAGAATGATTACGGTGATGGTGGAATCATATTTGGTTTATATTTAGCGCCAAAAGTCAAATATAATATCATTCTAACTTCTGATGGTGTTTTAAAAGAAAAGAAAACGTTAAAGGGTTATTTTAATAATAAGACAGGTGTAGAAGATTATATTCGGTTGGCTAGTGGACATGATATGTCGAATGAATTTAACAAAAGATGGGAAAGGAGTTTCACGAATGGTATAGTTATTCCAAAGGATGATGATAAACAAAAGAAAGTTTTTAAAAGTTATTTGAATTTTGTAACGAGAAAACTACCAAACAGTGAAGGAATTATGTATCCTTATAGTGATAAAGATGAGTATAGTTTTGATGAAAACTATGAATTTGATGATTTCGGTTACCTATATATTCAAGAAGAGAATGAAGAGTGCTTAATTACTCAATAAAAATTTTGTTCTTTTGTTTTAAATAAAGTTGAATAACAATTTCCTCGTTACCAAAATCAATAAACCTATTTTTACCATCTTTGATTTCCAGATTTACATCTTTAATCATGAAAGTGGTAAATATGTTTCTCTATAAATCTATATCCAATCGGTACAGTGAATGTTGGAATACTGTAAATAATCTGACGTTTGTGTTTATTGAAAAATCCACCGTTTATTAAATTACAGTGAATATTAATGACGTCGATATCATTCTCGATATTAGCTTTATGTGGGGCTTAAGTGGATTGCGTATATATTTGCTTATCAAATCCTAATAAAGAATTTTCTACGTTGAAATCAACTTGACTCTTATTTCTCAATATCAATTATATTTTGTTCAGATTCAAATTACCTTCGAATTCAATATTGTTTTTACCATTTGCACTTCCTCCATATTCAGATAGATATTTGTTTATGGCAACGTATTCATAGCTTCCTGGTAGTAAACTTATGGTTTTGAATGTAGTTCCGTTATCTGTTGATATTTTCATTTGGTTATTATTTTCGTTGATATTTCTAATGGAATTGTAAACAGAGAAATATTTTAATCCCAATTCATATTCTTCATTGCGATCGAGTTCATAATCATAATCTAGAGACAATTTAATGTCTGATCTATTTGAGGTGATAACGAATAGTTGTTCTTTATTTGTCATTTTTTCAATGACTATTTTTATTGAATAATTTTATAAATTACGCTTTTATAATCATTTTTATCTATGATACCTTTCTCTAGAAGTCCTTTTAATATACAATTAACTTCATTATATTGTCTGTCTGAACGATGACCTTCCTTCATTGCTGCTAATATTATTTCTAATCTATTAAGTAATTCATCGTTGTTGTCGGATAAAAACGTTATACCTTGTCCACTGTTTTCTCTAGCTATCTCCTCTTCCAATTCGCCTATTTTCTGTGTGATTATATCATCTTAAGCATATTCATCATCTTGATTAATAATAGCTCTTGTATATTGATCAACTTCTTTTAATCTTTTTGTTTCGGGTCCCGTCTTTCTTATCATTATGTAGAAATTTTGAGTATTCTACTAAATCCTTGTAATCGGCATTATCAACATCCCCGTCATTCATTAAATCTATTAACCCTTTTGTTAATGTAAATATAAAGTCTTTTGTATCGATTTTGAATATTGGTGAATTTCCACTAAATCTTATCCTAAATCCATTAAACAATAACCTTTCATTATCAACAATTGGTGTAATGCTCTTTGGCAAATCCGGGTTTGGATTTGAAAAATAATGTTTTATATCATCTAATGTCCTAATTATAAAACCACCATATTCAATCGGTTTTGGGGGATCTTTATGGGGTGAAGCTTTTAAGGGAGGCGCGAGTCTCTTTTTAATATCTTCTTGACTTTTTAATATTGGTTGAAATAGAGTTTGTAGATTTTCTGTTAATCCAAGTTGTTCTAATCTGTTATTTTCAACGTGGGTCTTTATTTTATTCTTAACTTTGATATATTGTCTATTTATTTTTATAATATTATTCCAATCACCCATTTTTAAAGAAATAAAATTAACATATATCTGTCATAACTCTTTCACCCGCAGGTTTTCTAGTATTAACGAATATATATCCATGATCATCTGGGTTTCTCCATAGTGCTTTACAATCCTTTTTAATGTATCTCTATTTATTGACTGAATAATTTGAGATAAATCTTTGTCGTTCAATTCGAATAATAAAAACAATTTGCATTTTTTCTAATGAACATTGCATCCATTCCGTAGAAAGATTGGGATTGGTAAATACAATGACAGTTGTGATGTCTTCCTTTTGTGAAGAATTCTTGTTGAACAGCTTGATTTCTTTGTGCTACACAATCGTCAAACACTATTAAGTTCTTTCGCTCACTATCAATTTAAGACAAATCTTAATCATTAACATTTTTCGTAAGAAAAACTTTTATGTTTGTTGGATTGAAAGATGGATTCTTTTCTTGTATATATGTATCTAAGATATCTTTTATTTTTTTATCTCTTCATTGTCTTCATAATATTTAAATATGTCTTGAACATCTTTCTTTGGTAAATATTCTAAAGCTTTGAGGAATTGATAATATGATTGCTCTGGTGTTGTTGTGTAGATATTTAATGAATCGAAATCTAAAAGTTTTGGTGTCAACATGTTAATGGTCAAATAAGTTTTTCCAGAACCTGAGCTTCCACAAATACACATAAGCATTGGGTTACTAGGAAATATTTCTGAATGATTAAATTTTCTGCCCAATTTTTATTCTATATTTTTGTTCCAAAAATTACTCCATCTCCTTTATACTTTGAAAAAAAGATTCCCTCTTTTTACTAAAGTTTCTGGTTTCATTTTTAAGAGGGTAATTTAAGTGATTATTCTATACGAATCATCCGTCTGTCGGATATTTTAATTAAATGTTTTGCTTCTTTCAATAATAAACAATAACCGGTTACATCTCCTTGTGTTTTTTCAATATGAATATTTATATTCACCCCTGTTTTGAAAAGTTCTTCTTGATGAGCCGATAGATCAAAACAGAAGATTGGGTGATTAATTGCAAAATCTACATATTCAAACTGAGGTGAATTTCCAAATAATTCACACATAATTTTATAGTTTCTATACAATTCATTATAATCCTTCGTGGATGGATTAATTGTTAGAGGTTGGTTAGGATAATTATCGTTCTTTAATCTTACTTGAACTTTACGGATTATAGGATCTTGAGATTGGTTCATTGCTACTCTAAAGATATTATTGTTATTCGTTTGAGAATCTGGTAAGTTCTTGAAACCAACCATTAAATATCTTGCTGGTTTAATAGTGTTAGTGATTGGCCATGTAGTGGACCAGTTATAGTCATTCTGCCTATTTATTACGACGAAGAAATTTCAATATCTTAAGTTAACGAGTTGAATATTCTCGTTTCTACTTCATTTGATGGTGTTATTATGGGTATGTAAAGTTGGAGATTCGTTATTTCAAATTTTGCATCTGAAGCATTTTCTCCAAAGAATATCTTATGATCATTGATTTCTCTTTGTAGATGAATTTTATATGGTAACCCTATGGAAACTTTTCTGCGTTCCAACAGACCGAATAAAGGATATAATTTCCAATTTACGAAACACCTCACCTATTATTCTCAACAACATTATTGTACTGAAGTACTCGTTTGTCAAATCCATGATTACCTGCTTTTGTTATTGTGTTTCGAGCAATAGCTCAAATTCTATCTTCATTTGCATCATTTGGAACATTTCTTACCGGTTCTTTTAAAACTCTTCCATCACCAACATCGGGTATACAGCCTGAGACTGAATCGTTGTTTTTGGGATATAGAACTGTTTTTTTAAACATTGTGTCAAATTCCCCAGGGTGTTTAATGGTTTCTATGGGATTTGAACCATCTTCCAAAACCATTTCAGTAAATAAAGATGGGAAGTAATTGTTTTCTAATGTTGTGTTGGTTTGTGGTACACGATTCTCATTGGGAGTTCCGTCTTTTATTTTGAACTCGCATCTGAAATAGGCATCAGACAGAAGCAACCAATTTGATAATGAATTAATCTCGAGAGTGACCTACGGTTGGTGATATGATAATGTAATCCTCTTTTTTCTTATTAAACGAATAACGAATTGGATCATATAATTGAAAGATCGGATCTAATCTGTAATTTTTTTATGCCATTTTTAAAGATAGGTTTTACCCTATTTTTTGAAACCATTTACCCCCATGGAAATGCAGGAAGAATAACAAAAAACCAAAGTAGTTTTAATATTTTAATAAATACAAGGAAATTTAAAACATAAACAATTATATTGATATACACTTCTACTAGGATTGGTAATGTTCACCTCACGACCGCTCCTAGAAAATCGGTAGATATGGTTCAGGGTTATGACCGCTCCTATAGAATCGCTAGATATACTTTAGAGTTATCTCCCCTCTTTCACTATTGGCAGTCATAGTTCAGGGGTTATGACTGCTCCTATAGAATTTCTAGATATACTTCAGAGTTATCTCCCCTCTTATACTATTGGCAGTCATAGTTCAGGGGTCATGACCGCTCCTATAGAATCGCTAGATATACGTCACATGAATTATATCCTTTTCCAAAACGCTTGTTCTTCACCACTTGTTCTATTTTCGAAATCTCTATCAACAATTTTGAAACCTCGGATATTTGTCACAGAGTTTGGTAAAAATCTTGCCCCTTAGTATCACCCACGGCCTGCGATGGTTTAAATATTCTTCGTGATATGAAATATTGGCATCTATTAAACTTATGTCTGGAATAAAACAAAATTGATATTTTAAAAAACAACAAATAATCTTAATTCCACCCTCTTGTCTTATGATTAAATTAAACAAAGAACATACCTTGATTTTGTATGATTAAATTCCTAATCTTCCAGCGTAACAAAATTGAGACAGTGTTAATAGTTGGGAGTTTAGTCTGTCTATGCTGACGTGGCATGGGCGGAATGTTATATGTTAATATAACCATCTGTTACTTAGTGACGTATATTCAGTCAACAATAGTCTAGACTACTGATTGTTACCGGGCGTTAAAGGTAATTATTAAATCAATAATACTCTAGAAAACTAACTGTGTATAAACTGCTTGGTATTTTACTTTGAAGTAAACAAAAAACAGTGTTATCTTCCATTTATCAGTTAAAAAATGTTTCTTTTTTCTAAATTCTTTGTGTATTTCATCTGCTATTCCCATACCCATTTTCATCTTTGCTCTTCAAGTGTTTAATGATTAATGCTCTTTGTATTCTCTCTTTGAAAGTTGGATTTGGTATATTTTCAAGTTCGATTATCATTTGTTTGTCTTCTTCGTGTCTGAAGTTTATGTCTTTATTTCTGTATAAAATATCATGTTTAAGTGCAGCGGCGTCAACTCTATTGACGGGTTCTTCACCTGGTTTTGGTCTATCGTTTTGATCTAACCTTGTACCTGGACCAGTGTAATTATGTAAAGATGTTTTTCTCCGGGATATTTTGCCCATGGAAAGCCAGGAAGAGAGCCTAATGATTTTTGAATGTCAGAACCGAAATAAGTTTTAGGAGTTTGAGCAATTATCATTGACATTTTTATCCAATAATTTTAAAACCATAGCCTTTTTTGTTTTCTAATCTTTTATTTTGCATTTCTCTTAAATGTTGTAATTCTTTCAACTCGTTAGACCTTTTCACTGCTTCGCAGTTTTGAGAAGAAACCGTCTCCTTCGAATTTGTGTTGTTCGTGTTTTAAAATCAAACTCATTCTGTTTTTAAATGAGTTAATTTGAAGATATTATAGGCCTGGGGGCGCTTGGGGGTTGGTAAACTGGTACCCCTATAGGCTCCGGGTTCATTAACCGTATGCCTGGTGGGGTTGTTTGTTTGGTGGGCTTGAGGGCGCCGCAGGCAAAAAGTAGTATATGAGTATATAGATAGGGGGCTGCCCCTATCTATATACTCATATACTGCTATTCTCTACAACATTATTTGACCATTTAGTCTACTTATGAAAATGTTAAATTCAATTGTACTCTTTCACTTCGTTTTAGTGACAAATTTAAATTGGTAAAAGAGTTGGAAGACTGTGATCCATAATAAAGCTTGAAAGTACTGTAATTCGATGCATTTCGACGCAAGGAATTTAGTGATGGAACACTAATTCAAACTTTAATAATGATGTGGAAATGATATTACCCTAGCTAGATAATTGGCAAAAATGAAATGTAATTTGGCACATTGAACAATAAATGCAAATGATAATAACAAGAATTTTATAATCACAACACCCTTTATTCAATCCATTTCCCTTTCTTTGTATCACTGGTTTAATTGAAATACTTAATTCAATTCAATGAAAATCATTTTGATATTGTGATCTAAAGATCTCAAGTTGAAATATTTGAATTATTGAAATCATGTCGATTAAAATATCAACCAGTCTACAACTACGGTGTTTTACTGATTATCTTCAAAAACTGAAATACAAATCCTACAATATTTACTTTGACAATAACTGTGAAAATATATCTTGGGTTTATCAAATACAGCAACTCCTCATAATATACTTATCTATGGCGTCTGTTTAACAGAGGCCTATTTCAGTGTATAATACTGTAATCAAACACAAAATTTAATAAAGATCAGACAAAAAATATAGCCTTTATCGCATTCACAAGTCACTATTTACGTACTTCATTGCATCCAGGGTTGAAACTCCAAATTCGAACTTGTCTAAGTTGATCTTGAACTTTTCCAAGATCGTCTTGATATAATCCTACACACAACAATTTACGACAAAAACTGTCCCCTCTTCGTGTTTTAACGTATTTTCGGTGTATCAAGGGTTAAAACTCCGTCAATATTTATCGAATCGAACCCAATATCGATCTTGTTCAAGGTCTTGTGGATAAAATCTTTCACCAAATTTTTTTATTATTTTTTTAGCATATTATTTCAGCAACGTTTTATATACCTTTTACTTCAAGAGAAGTAATTCTCTACAACTTTATTTGACCATTGCGGCTACTTATGAAAAATTTTAATATTCAATTCAATTCAATTCATGCAACATCAACATTTTCCATTACAACGAGTACCTCTCAATACACGAGAATACCCTTTTTACCTGTATCAGACCATTCACTAATTCTTCTACTGGCTACCCATCTGTCATTACAAAATATTCCTCGTTCCATATACTACTACTTTACCCCACTCTCCTTTCTTTAATCTCATTAAAACTCATTTACAACTGATTCTCACCAACAGTCGTATTACTCTTAGTCTACCTCTTAACTCCGTACTTTCGCTCTCATTGCCGTACATTGACGTCCTTCTACTACTCCTGTCCTTTCTTCCTACCCCAAAAATTTCTCCTCTCAACTGCACTGCGCTCAATTAGTTCCCCTGTCTTTACTTACATTTTCTTCTTTGTTTTTCTTACCTCATTTTCCCCCGTCTACTCTGTAAATGGTGCTTCTAAGTGTGTTGAAACTGAGTGGAGCAGGAAGTTTTGGGCAATGACTTCAAAATTGACTTAAGAAGTACGCATTAACGTATCTCGACAAATTTTACAATTATTGCCTCGTCAGAGAATTGAACTGCAAGAACAAATTTTACAGAACAAGTAAATGAATTATAAACTTTATTCCATTTAAGCCTTGTTACAACTACCAAAAAATCTATCTAAACCAGATTTTCCATGAGCGACACATGTAGTACCTGCTTCACAATCACACCATTCTCCTGATCTGTTGTTTACCAGACATCTCTCACCTTTACGCTTGATTTTGCGACACATATGGACCTTCAACTCGGTATTGATAGGATTAATAAATTTGGATTTGAGATCTGAAATCTTCAGTTGTCGTTTGCTGGCGATGGCAGAGAAAAAACTTACACAGCATTCATCTGCCTTACATCCATTCGGACACCCTACACTCAATGTAGCCTATAAGTAGATAAAACAGTATAAAGCTAGTGGGTTGCCAAAATGTATGAAAAGAATCCCGAACCCCTATACTACCAAAAAAAATTTATTCAGATCGTAAAAGTGTTCATAAACAGTCGTCTAAAAGATCAATGAACATATATAAGTCCACAGGGAAATGGTGCATTTTTGAGCAATTTCAGCATGTACCTTTTTCATCAGACAAACTATGGTAGGTTTCTTTTAAAGAAACAGGTGCGCCAGTTTATTTGACCAATCATACTTTAGTTTCAGAAACGGGAATTTTCTAACTAAGCTATATATAATATATATATATATGATATAATATAATATTTTAATATACTCTGTGATATTTAGAAAAGACATATCGAAATAGTGGGTAAAATTTCTAGTATGAAGTATTTTTAAAAGAACTATGTGATGTCTAGTATTTCTGAAGATTATTTACATATATTCAAAACTCAAATCAACCCTCAAAGTAGCGCAGCTGTGCCTTTAGGTTAGGGAAGTAGTTGAGCCGAATTAAAGGGGTGTGGTCGTCACAATATTTGCTTTACCAGCTTATATCGTAATGGCTACATACAAGCACGTTTTGTCGTATTGTAATAGTACCAGTTGTCTGAATATCACTCTGAAAAGAACTATTAAGAAACCGAAACACTCACCTGAATAACACAGATTAAGACAAAAGTTTCAAGAATAAATTTCGTCATCTTGTTTTAGAGTTGTTTTCTAGATATTAGAGTGAAGTAGGTGTGTTGAATGTCTTATCTTTAGGATAAATTTAGAAGCCTTGAGATAATGAACATATGTATAAGTCATCTGATTTCATGACAAAACACGCTAAAGAAACGAGAAAAACGTGTTGTGCAATCCACACCATCCCCATCTTCATAACGACAAGCTATTAGGAATTTATACGTCTTATACCTTACTTATGCAGCGATTTGATTCGATTTTATATCCATCAAAACCCTCGTCAGAAAATCTGTAAAAAATAAGTCATTCTGTCGAAGGCCCTTATTTGCTGTATTCGATGGTGTACAATCTAATCAGATTGCTGCCATTCCGTGATGTAAGAAAGATGGGTTTGGCAATCAGAGTATAAGACGAAGATGAAGATGCACTATACCTTTTTCACGCATCGGTGCTAAAGAAGTATAAGAAGTAAAAGCATTCAACTGAGCACCTTGATTCAGTCAGACAGTCACTACACCCACCTAATTTGAAAGTTTAATAATTACGGTAACATATTTTGAACATTTTCATGGTACCATACTTGAAAAATATGCCAAAGTTCAAATTTAGTGGTATCACATCGCAAATTGTCATTCAAAATAACCCTTTTTGCTATCCACTATCTCTTCCTATTTTAAAATTTATCACGACGATTGGCGTCAAATCAAATTGAGATTGGCAAATCAAGTCAAATCAAGTTGAGAATTTTTGGCATATCGATTTTTTTAGGCAACTCCCTGCAGTTGCTATAAAACTGGAGAAACTATGTAATCTAGAAATAGCTGGATCCATTGTATCTTATCTTAAAATATATTTAATATATCATTATACTATATATTGAACTTTTATGAAATAATGCTTATCAATTTTTTTATATTTAAGAAGCAACGTTTAATATACGTTTTACTTCAAAGGGAAGTAATTCTCTGCATTTTTATTTGACCACTGAGGCTACTTATGATATTGTTTAAAGATCAATTTTATTCCTCTAACATTCACGTTATCAAATGCGTAAAAAGTTCATCCAAATTAAGCCTTCGGAGGACAGTAATCCGAAGCAATGCACAGAGGAACATAGAGATCCTCTCAGTGTAAGAGAATACCCCCACAGTCCAATTTACGAAGATCAGAACACTCTTCAACGCTTGCCTGGACTTCTCTTCATTTAAAATGTTACTTGGCTTCTACTTGCGCGCTCTCTCTCTCTCTCTCTCTCTCTCTCTCTCTCTCTCTCCTTCTGCTTAGTAAATTTCTCCACACACAAGTCTCTATCTCTCCTATACCTTTTTATTCTCTTTACACTGTCTCTCCTTTCCAATCCACTCTGCTCGTTGATCTCTCTACCTACCTCTATTTTTATATTCTCTACATAGCTGTTTCTTCTACCCTAACCTCTCTGTTTGTTGTTTTTTCTCTATCTTCCTCCCCCACTCTCAACTTCCCTAACCTATCTGTTCGTTGTTTTCTCTCTATCTTCCTCCCCCCACTCTCATCTTCCCTGCCCTCTCTACTCGTCTTATGCTATTTTTTTCGAACTTTTTCGCTAAAATGATACTTTTAGACTATAGGTACGTTTCAGTACCTTCGGCATATGGATGTACCCTTTCACAATTTGCTTGGATCCCAAAGAGTCCCACAATTACGTTATCAAAATCAATGTATCTCGACAAATGTGATAATAATTAAGAGCAAAAGTAAAGAAATGATAAACTTTATTCCGTCATATCTAAGCCTTGTTACAAATACCAAAATACATATTTAAACCAGATTTTCCATTGGAAACACATGTAGTACCTGCTTCACAATCACACCATTCTCCTGATCTATTGTGTACCAGACATCTCTCACCTTGACGCTTCATTTTACGACACATATGGATCTTCAAATCATTATGGATGGGGCTGAGTTTTGATTTCAGATCTGATATCTTCAGTTGTCGTTTACTGGTGATAAAAGGAGCATAATAACTTACACAACATTCATCTGCTTGACATTTCTTCGGACATTCTATAGTCAATACAGTCTACAAGTATATGATAACATAATGTCGAGATATATTTGCAAAATATGCACTGAACATGATTAAAATTACCAGAGCCCGAAAAACAGTATGGAAACTATGGAAAAGTTCATCATAAAAATATTTAAGATGAAAATTTTACGGCTATATGATCTAAGACTATTTAAAGATAATTACTTATTTAACATGATCACAAAAGAAAAGACGACTCTCACCTGAATGACACAGATTAAGACAAAAGCGCCAAAGATCAATTTCGTCATAACGAATTTTTCGTGGTTAGGTAGCTAGCTAAACGTGTTATCTCAATGCCTTATCTTAAGTTAGATTTGGAATTATATATTATCTGTTTGTCTTAAAAAAAATAACAGACTCACAAATTTTCACGTAAATGTTCTATATTTCCCATATTTATCTCCTTATTGTCAAGAAAATTCCTTTTAATTCATGACACATGACACTATGACAATGAAAATATAGACGAACATCAGAACAACCTGATCAGATCATGTCGTCTGATATTGATCAACCATGACCCTATTTCATCTATATACCCAGTCGTAACAGGATGATTTGACACCCAGTTGTAACAGGATGATTTGACACCCAGTTGTAACAGGGCGATTTGACACCCAGTTGTAACAGGGCGATTTGAGACCCAGTCGTAACAGGATGATTTGACACCCAGTTGTAACAGGGCGATTTGACACCCAGTTGTAACAGGGCGATTTGAGACCCAGTCGTAACATGGTGATTTGACAACCAATCGTAACAGGATGATTTGACACCCAGTTGTAACAGGATGATTTGACACCCACTCCTAACAGGGTGATTTAACACCCAGTTGTAACAGGGAATCACGATCACAACCAATCGTAACAGGATGATTTGATACCCTCTCGTAACGGGGTGATTTGAGACCCAGTCGTAACAGGATGATTTGACACCCAGTATTACAGGGTGACTTTACATCCTGTCGTAACAGGATGATTTGACACCCAGCCCAGTCGTTACAGAATGATTTGAAACCCAGCCCAGTCGTTACAGAATGATTTGAAACCCAGCCCAGTCGTAACATGATGATTTTATCACTCAATCGTAACAAGATGATTTGACAGCCAGTCGTAACAGGATGATTTGATACCCAGTCGTAACAGGATGATTTGACACCCAGTCGTAACAGGGTGATTTGACACCCAGTCGTAACAGGATGATTTGATACCTACTCGTAACGGGGTGATTTAAGACCCAGTCGTAACAGGATGATTTGACACCCAGTCGTAACAGGGTGATTTGATACCCACTCGTAACGGGGTCATTTGACAACCAATCGTAACAGGATGATTTGACACCCAGTCGTAACAGGATGATTTGACACCCAGTCGTAACAGGATGATTTGATACCCACTCGTAACGGGGTGATTTGATACCCACTCGTAACTGGGTGATTTGAGACCCAGTCGTAACAGGATGATTTGACACCCAGTCATAACAGGGTGATTTGACATCCTGTCGTAACAGGATGGATGTCTGCAAAAGACAAGCTTTCAAGACAAGCAATGTCCAATCTGTCTCTTATTAATAGTTCACACAAAAGACGTTTTGATGGCAGCACAGCAGCCATTTGTATAACGCTTCGTCAAACATTTTGGCAGAACAGCAATCATTTGTTTTTCATTACGACATACATAATGGCAGCACAGCATTCCTTTTGAAAATATTACAAATATAAGGTGCTTTATTTATATTGCTTATCTTGTATTTGTGAAAATGACACCTGCAATTTTTCATTTTAGATTAGAACATGGGCTAATGTTTCCTTAATTAGTTTATTGTCCTTTCTCAGGTTGACCCAGTTTCTGTAAACAAATATTGACATAATTCAGTTCTGTGATAGGATTACTATGTAAAAGATATTCAGAAAACATGAAGTTTTAGTTGCTATCTTGACAAAACACCCTAGTTCACTATTTCCGTCAACAACTGGCTTTGGCATCCTGTCCATCTATCTAGGATAGCTTTAATAAGCGAGGCTGGACAAGCTCACCCTATCGATATATCTGATGCTATTATGACTAGGTTGTCAATTCGACAGTCCACAAAGCTAATACTATTTATTTGGTATACTTATTGGACACTATTCCATGTCTACCTCATTGATTGTTAATTTTCACAATGTCAAAATACTACGAACAACAATTAATACCTTGACATCATTGGACACTTTTTTGAATCAAGGAAGATTGTAAAAAATTGCTTTCATTGGATTGTACGCTAGCTTCAAGGCTCTGATTGGCTGTTTTCGCAATTGAATCAAATTGTTGTATTTCCCCGAAACCAGAAAAGTGTCAAATGATGTCATGGTATTCGACGGAAATCGTAATAGCTTGACATTGTGAAGATGCTTATAGCGTTGATCTTTTCTTTAAGATTGTCGCAATTAAAGGACTAGAGTGATATTTCAATACAAACGTTACTTATAGTGACATGTTGAGTCTGAGAATGCTAGATTAACTGTTGAATTTGGGAAAAACCTTACACTTGGTGGCGTCTTGTTTGTAAACGTGACTTAATCCATTGCTCTCCTTTCCTATCTGATAAGGAATGTGGTTGCGTATAAAACACAGATGTCAAAGTTATGAAACATTTCTTTTGCCACATTGGAAGGGTAAGGCTATTCTCATAAAAAAAAATATTATACCTCGATAATTCTGATACATTGTCTAATGGATTTATATTCACCCAGTGACGAAAATCTTAGTCAAAATATTTTTACTTAAAGGTCAAAAATTCTGTTAGCTCAAATGTGTGAAAACTATAACCAAAATCTAGGGAAATGTGTCCATTTACGTACCTGACAGTTTTTACTAAAAAAATCCAGCCGTTAAAAAAGTTAATGTTTGTTTTGAATTTTGAAAGCTGTTAGAAAATTGTTATACGGATTTAAGTAAAATAAACGCATAATTGTAGAGAAATGTGTTTTCTACGTATTCTAAAGGTTTCAACTAATAATATCAAGCCAAAACTAGGTGAAACAGCTTAAATTACAATTAGCAATTTAATTAACCCTTTTAAAACAAATTCAGTTTTTATCAATTATAAATACATGTAGCAAACTTTAGAATTATTTTCAGGTAAAAGCTTGATTTACGACTTTTTTTTTATAATAAAAATTTATAGCGGAATGCCCATTAAACGCTGACTATTTAAGTGCATAACAATGTTGGAAATGAAATGAAATAATCATTTATACCATCTTCCCCAATTCCTGCTATTAAATTATGGGTCGCTCATTCCTTTCAGGAATCACCATGAAGCTTATAATCTTAGCAGCATGTGTATGTTTGGCCGTGTCGGCCCCAACTGGTAAGTAATAACTTTTACTTAAAATTTAGCCATTGAACGACATACATGAAAATTTGAGTACAAGAATTTACCATTAAAAGCAGTATTTTAAGCCAGTTTCCGGGAGAGACGATGTGGGTGGTCTTCATGCACATTTCATCTCAAAATAATTCATTTTGTAAGAGATGTTCGCGAACAATAAAGACTTTCTACACCAAGGTTCAATCGCATCCATACTTACTCATAGCCTGTTTTATTATTCCAGTCCAAGAAAGAGGTCTATTGGACTCTCTGACAGGTTTAACAGATGGAACTAAATTAGGATCAGCTATGAAAGTTTTAGATGCCTTCTCTAAAGTATCAACATTAATCAGTGATTTGAAGAATATCGCTCCAGAAGCTCATAAAGCTTTATCTGGTAGTATTGATGAGATTAAGAACAGTATGGGTAGTATTGTAACTGGTATAACATCAGCTCTAGAAGGTCAAACTAAATCAGGTTAGTGACATTTATTTTTTTTTAAGGTGTATCTACGTTCAAGTCAACTCCTACGTGTTTTTGTCGAGGACAATGTATAAGATAATGAATCCGATTCTTCTCTGTTTTGTAACCAGTGTGTTAATCCGTATTCACCTTTGCCTTGTGCTACCCATCTTCACATTTTTGCTAGAATCCATAGAAGATTTTAGACGACTTTTGTTGTTCGTTCATTGATCGACATTTTTGTAAGTATAATAATATCTACCCTCGACTCCAACTTATTGTTTGTATAAACATGATCTTAAGGGTATAAACATTTCATATTATGATCTTTATTTCAGTAAAAACACGAGGTCTGTTAGACTCTCTGACAGGTTTAACAGATGGAACTAAATTAGGATCAGCTATGAAAGTTTTAGATGCCTTCTCTAAAGTATCAACATTAATCAGTGATTTGAAGAATATCGCTCCAGAAGCTCATAAAGCTTTATCAGGTAGTATTGATGAGATTAAGAACAGTATGGGTAGTATTGTAACTGGTATAACATCAGCTCTAGAAGGTCAGACTAAATCAGGTAAATGACGTTTGTGCCTTTGGAAAGTCTGTGTTTGAGTCAACTCTTTTGTGCTGATGTGGGAGAGGAGGCAAATAAAAACTGTTAATTATATGCGTTTTTGCCCCAAAATATGTTTCAGAATGCACCGAATCAATCCAATTTTTTGAAACTTTCGTGGGAGAACCTTTTCAGACGATCCTTGAGAGTCTTGCGACTATGAAGCCTCCACAGAATTGCCATATTTTTCAAATCAGCCTTTTGAATTGTCCCCCTCCCTTTGAGCAGGTTTGCCCCCTATTTGTACCCCCAGTCTCGGAAGGCTGGCCACACCACATTATTATGATCTTTATTTCAGTAAAAACCCGGGGTCTATTGGACTCTCTGACAGGTTTAACAGATGGAACTAAATTAGGATCAGCTATGAAAGTTTTAGATGCCTTCTCTAAAGTATCAACATTAATCAGTGATTTGAAGAATATCGCTCCAGAAGCTCATAAAGCTTTATCTGGTAGTATTGATGAGATTAAGAACAGTATGGGTAGTATTGTAACTGGTATAACATCAGCTTTAGAAGGTCAGACTAAATCAGGTTAGTGACGTTTATTTTGTTTTTGGTGTATCTACGTTCAAGTCAACTCGTACGTGTTTTTGTCATGGGCAATGTATATGGTAATGAGGCCAGTTCTGCTTTATATTGTCTTGGCTAGAACCCACAGAAGGTTTAAATGACTTACGATTTTCGTTTATCATTAGACATTCATCTTAACATAATAATATTTAGCCTGAACTCTATTACTCGCATAAATGTTCGCAAACCATGTCACAATATTGAACCTATCATATAATGGCCTTTATTTCAGTAAAAACACGAGGTCTGTTAGACTCTCTGACAGGTTTAACAGATGGAACTAAATTAGGATCAGCTATGAAAGTTTTAGATGCCTTCTCTAAAGTATCAACATTAATCAGTGATTTGAAGAATATCGCTCCAGAAGCTCATAAAGCTTTATCTGGTAGTATTGATGAGATTAAGAACAGTATGGGTAGTATTGTAACTGACATCACCAAAGCTATCAAGCCAAGTCAACAATAAAGATATCTTAGAGCGTGGTGTATTTTATTTTATTATGCTGACCCAAAAGGTACTGGACCTTCTGCTGAGACATAGCAGCGTATCCTTACTTTCAAGTAAAACATTAAAATAAATTTTTCAAAGACTAGAAAATAATGACTGGATAAAATGTTAGAAAATCAGGGCGCCTCTGACATAAATTTGCCCTGGTTGTCGCTTTTAATCGAGATTCGACCAAGACCGTTAGTTTGCCCGCACCTTTAGCTTTACAAAATACATATTCAAAACTATAACTGATGTATCTACCAAATTGGGAACTGTTGGACAATGTCTTACGGGTATATATTACCAACAAATACCAAGAATGAGGTAACGACTTGAAAAAAACTACGTCAAAGAAAGATTAAAATCGAGAGTGAAATAAATAAGAGTAAAAAACAATCCTTATCGATTAACCGACATGAAGAAATCTACAATATTGACATTACTGTTGTTTTGTTGACTTATTTAATAGAATGACTTGAATTGAAATGAAATGTATTAACCCCTTCAACTCGGAAAAGAGGGATCAAGAAAAAGGGAAAATTATTTTGCAGTAGGTTATGGTGGGATAGTCTGAAAATTGGGTCTTTCAAATAAAAGAGGCTCAAACATTCAATACATGATAATAACTCAAAAACTCTACCTAACATCTTTACAATTATTAAGTGATTATTACTGATTCCGTAAGTGAATTAAGAAAATATGGGTTATACTATGATCAGGCTGCAAGGTTTTCCAGGAATTTTCGCACGAATATTACCTGTATTTTCTTCTTTTTTTGGTTGTTGCCCGAAAAGAGGGGCTGCCCGTCTCCTACGCATTTCAGCAAGTACGAGTTTACTTCATCCTTGAATAAATACCCCAATCGTCTGATGTTAATCTGAACTGTGTGGAAAGGCAGTAGACAAGTTGAGATTCCATTGCGAAGTTGGAGTTGGTTTGTCTCTCAGGTTGCTCCGAATATAGTAAGTCCTGGGCGTGGTCCTCTCGTGAAATTGTCAAGCGCTATGGCTGGTAGAAAGTCTCCGGATGTTCCCCCCAGTTTGTGTCAGAAACACCAGATGTCATTTCGATTACCAACTATGTAGGAATCTTGAAAGTGCACACAGGGACCCCGGGTGTCCGATTCGAACGACGCTTGTGACACCGGGAAAACGGGTTATTATGGATAAGTGTATCTTTAAACTCTTACAAGACAAAGAACAATCCCCTATCTAGTATTGAGGAGATAAAACATAGTGATTATCTAGTAGCCAAAATATTTCATTTCTTATATTAACATAATTATCACCACTAGTAATCTACCTTTACGTGCCGATACAAAATAAACTCTATTTAAAGCAACGTATTAGTTTCTGAAATTGTATTGTTTTGTTGAGAACTGCTTGCTTGCTTTTTTCTATAAAATTCCCATACTAGAATTAAGATAGTTGTTTTCCGAGTTATTTTATACATGTCTTATTAGAAATAGGTGATATGTCAGCTTATTATGATAGTGTCTTTTATATTACAATTCTAATAACGAATTAGAATACAATATTTCTTTTGGGCTTGATATTTTCACACTGAAATGAATCTGACATTTCCAAGTAATTCGTAGATTCAAATATACATGAATTTGTAGATTCATACATGAATTTGTAGATTCATACATGAATTTGTAGATTCATATTTGAATTTGTAGATTCATTTGTGAATTTGTAGCTTCATATGTGAATTTGTAGCTTCATATGTGAATTTGTAGATTCATATATATAAGAATTTGATAAATTTGCATATTATTCATACATGAATTTATAGATTTATACATGGATTTGTAAATTCATGATGTGTGTGTATGAAATAATTTATACATATCAGATTAATGAATTGTCTCAGAATTTCTATTTAATATTAGCGATTGAAATTGAAAATGGAAGATTAAGTGGTTACAAGGAATTCGTAGAAGGTAGAAAAGTTTCAATGTGGACAGGATTTTTTCGTTTTAAAAAACAATTTTCCAGTAATATTTTGTTACAAATAATATATTACTGTTCTTATAATATTGTCCCCTTTAAACTAATTGATATCTGAGATCAACCCTAGATTTATAAGAAGTCTCACTTTATCGATAAGAGGTTGATTGTTATTGAATAAAGCTCAAAATAAAACATGATTTGAATTGAATTGATCAGATAAAACGTTTAATAAATTTGGAGATATTAAGGTCTGGGATAATATTGTTGAGTTTTAAACAGAAAGGAAGTCGCATTATTATAGACAGGGACTAGATAAAGTATCAAATCTATATAAAATATCTGAAAGAACTTTATTTGATTAATAGATTAAACTACAGGTAAGTTGTTCAGTTTAAATCAAAATATTAATCCTTAATCATTTATGTAAACAAGACAATGTTAAATACATCAAATGTTCCTCTCGGTGTAAATTCAAATTTCTCACACCATCTTTGAGTCTTGAAAAATGAACCCTGTACAGTTTGATAAATCGAAAATTTAAAATCTAAATCTAAATCAAAGTGCCTTCTTGATCGTATAGCAAAATGTCGTTAAAATCACTTGCAAGCTGATAATAATTATGAATAATTCCTAAATGAAAACATTGGACACTTTTGACGCTGTGTTCAATATTATTTGCTGTTGGATAACTGGTATTTTCAATCCCTCTTCAATTAAATGTGACTTATTTTGGTGTTTTTGGCTTGTAAAAGTATTTGTAAAATTGTACAGTCGACTACTGGGTATTTTTTTTGTAGTTTAGGTGTCCTATACCACATGAAATATTTGTTAGATTTAAAAGTTGTTTTCTGCGCAATATTTGACTTTTTTTATTTTTTGGAAAAGACATCTTGCCAGGCAAGGTAAAAAAATGCCAACACAGCAGCTTTGTTATAAATAATGTTAAATCAGTCTTATTAATTTATTAAATACTGTAGCTTATCTGTATTTACTGACAGCTTTCTTGAAATAAGTTAAAGGTGGTAGCCCAAGAGCTAAAATTTCTTTGAAATCAGATGAAAACTGTAGTTTCTGAAGAATTGTTGACAGACTAATGAAATGTATAAAAACAACTAATTATTGAACATATACTTGCTGGTAAAAAATATTTTCTATTGAAAATGACTGCAAGAGTTATTTGTATACGCCCTACAATAATTTGCCTCGAAAATGAAATAACGGTAATTAATCATTCTTTCGACATATTGAACATATTAGATAAATAAATAATCATTTTAGACATAATATATTAAATTAATAGTGCTTAAATATTCTTTACAGATATACAACATTACACTGTCGTCTTAAAAATATCTTGCCATGAGTTGTTCTACTCCACCAGTTGTTAATAATGGAGTGGTCACTAGCACCAATACCACAGCAGAATATTCCTGTCTCAGTGGTTTCAAAATGTCAGGAACTAAAAGCATTAGTTGCTCAACCACTTCCGGTTGGGGATCTCCACCAACATGTACTCCTATTGACTTAAAGAACACAATTTATGCACAGTTTGGTAAGTAAATATTAGCAATGTTGGAAAATAAATTTTGTTGATTTGTCACAAAAATCTTAAATTTTACCAACTCGTTGGGAAATTTAAAACATTATATGATGTCATGTACCATTTAATTAACGTTTGATCAACTTACAAATAAATGAATCGGATGAGGTAACTGGTAGACAATATCAAAATCAGTACACACAAGAATGATATTGATAACCATTATACCTTTTATAATATGCCTTGAATTCTCTTCCAAGCACCTGATTGGTTAATGTACCTTTTGGGGGTGTTGATGTCACTACTGGTTCTGTCCTGTATAGCTTGTACAATTTACCATTGCTGCTGGTAAGTAGAGACTTTTTCCCCAAACTCATGCAAAGAAACTAGACAAATAAAAATAAGGTAACTGAAACGAAAATAAGAATGGTTATCCATCTACAAAGATTCATTCTTCAGAAAGGATTTGTTGGCAGACGGAAATTGTTATCCACACTTACTACCGTTCGTATATCCGACTACAATACAGATTATTAAATTTGAATTTTTTTTCTCATAACGATTTAGAATAGCCTGAAATACGAGGTCTTTGTCCGATGTTGAAGGATAATGATACTATTATTAGTACGAGATAGTCCATTTTTTCAGTCGTGCTGCTGGAGCCGCCATTTACCCAGAAGGTGGTGGTGCTGCACGTTCAACTTCCTGTTGCCCATGTGGTCGTAGGGGGGAGAACTCTTCTACATATGAAAGTAACATCATACATAATTCAAATTCGGTTCGCAAAAAACAAGACGTGGTAACAAAACACACGACTACAACAATGCATGGAACAGAGGTAAATCATGTTGAAGAACCTAATGGAGTTTATACTACTCATGATGGTTTAATCCTAGTTCCTGTTAAACCATATGAGGTAATATATTTCAACTATTCTGTTATTTTTAGAATGAATATCATCCTATCTACTACATAGTGACAATAGTTTATTTGTTGACTATTGTTGAAGATATCGGCAACTTTAGGTATGAAGTGAGCAAACTCACAAAACAGGCGAATTGATAATAATCCATTGCGGCGCTATTCTAGTGGAACTGAGGGTACAAATAGGGGCAGAGTAAATGAGGGCTTGCAACTGACGGGGTTGAGCAGTATGAAAGCGCCTTGGGGAAATGTAATGTAATATGGACATTACGCGTGTTTTTTTGGCAAAATCATATAACATTCATACCTTGAAATATCCTAGAAATGAAGCGTGTCTTATACAATATGGGGATTCAATGTCCCCTGCACCCCGTCTCCACTAGTCTTCAAATACGAGGCTTGTATATTTTCTTTTAAATTGCTCTTAATAAGAGCTTTTTATTGATATATTCACCTGTTTATCAGAGAGTGTTATAAAGCACCACTCTCATACGTTTATGTTTGTGTAATACCAATCATTAATACATTCGACTAAAAAGGTCTGAAATTATTGTTTCAGTTGCACGAATATCATAAGAATGTTAGCACCAAGAAAGCATTCCCTGTACATGGAGGAGCACACTCAGATACTAACGGTAGTACACCACGCTCAGAAAAGGATGGTAGTGATAGAAATCTCAAAACAGTGGTGAAACCGATGCCTTTATGGATGCCGCATGCCAAACCCGTTAGAAATAATAATACCAGTACACATTAAACATGTATGAGATCGTCTAGTGTACGCACGTTGGAGTTTATAGAAGGCAAATATGTTTATACACATCTGGCTATCCGGATATTATGGTCAAAGAATAAACCGAACAACCGAACTACCAAACTACCAAACTAATACAGGAAGATTTAAAAATAAACAATACACACTTTCACACTTTCTGCATGCGCTCATAGTGATGGTTAGTCACACCCTCCGAATGCCTTACATTTTATATACTCGAACATAATGTACTGGTCGTGATGTTTTGATGGAACCCAAAGCGCATAAATAACTCTGCTCGTTAGTCCTAGTTAAGTAATAACCACATAATGTACTTGTATATATATTTCCAACATGGGCAATAAGAAAACTGCTTTCTCTCTATTCTTTAATATTACTATGCAAGAGGTTAGACTCAAATGTTAAAATGGTGTCTTCTGAAGGAAAGGAAGCTTGTTACTTATTAATCTAAAGTAGAGACATGTAACCAGTCATACTGTGATATTTTATATATATATATATATATAATATTATAAATAAAAATTGTTAACTGACTTTTCGCTTTTAAAACAAAATTATAATGTCAGCTGAACCAAAAGTCCAATGCTGAGTTGGTCGGATAATCTTAGTTACCCATTCAAGATTACGAACATTTTTATCAATTAAACCTTTCATCACTCCTTCATTCACAGACTTTTTCACTACACTGTGCTTGCTATTTTGAAGCTGGAGCTTATCGCCATGTTGCACAACACAAAATCCCATATTACACCTACTGTACATGATCAGAAAATTGATGATCCGATCTGTTGATGTGAGAAAACTCGTTTGAGTTAAATGTTGTTGGCTTGGCGGTTTATTGAAAAACGTAGAGCACACGTGAAATGTGAAGACCATAATTCTAGGGATGTGACAGAGGATAGGCTTCGTGGCCAGTCATAACCTTTAAAATTCTTTGTTAAGGGGAATAACTCTTCACTTGAATTGAATACTATCAATATTACCAAACCTATGCAGAACAGGTTTCTTACTGATGTCTAGTGTATACTTAGCTTTTATCTGTACCTGCAATTCTAGAAAGACTTAACCGATCATAATGCTTTCCTTTCATATACCATTCAAGTTAAAGTGATATATTCGGAAGGGGTAATGGAGGAGTGAGGGTGGTCGGTTGCAGGAAGGTGTGAACTATTCAACTAAGATTTCCTGGAGCAGCGAACTGTTGCTATCACTTTTTCGAATAACAAAAAAATTAATAAATAACTTAATCACAATTGTTTATAAGCAGAATATAATTCAAATCACCCATGTATGTAAACTGTGTAGTATTATACACATTACATTCTTTAAAGCTCATTTAGCTTGCAAAACACAGATCGAAAGGCTGTCAAAATCCAAGCTTTGATTGCTTCGTAAACATATGTTTTTTGGGGTCTATAATATAGGCCCCAAAATCGTTTTGGTCTGGTCTTACTTCTATTTCATTGGTGATAACTTTAAGTGTCCTTATTACTTCGTATTGGTCTTATTTCCCCCTAATACGAAACTATTGTTTTGATACCGACGAAATTATTATGTGTGCTAGGTCTGTCTCTTTTGTGAGCACAATGAAAATTATATTGATTCACTACTCAATAAAGGTGGATACCAACCTCAGGCTAGACCCCTACTCTACACTCACAGTCGTGCACTCGATGATTTCGCCGTGAGATGTTTAGTTACATACTAGGACGTTTTTTTGGGGAATTTTTTGGGGGGCGTTACTACGGGCCATAATACCATTAACAGTTGTTTATAATAATAAAAAGAATAGTACATAATATACCGTTGATGTAAGTGAGTTGTATACAGTATGATAATTCTGGTCATTGATGCATGTTATATGACACTGATATAACGCAAACGTCCACCCAAGACTTAGAATAGCCTTAATAGAAATGAAATTAAAGCACATGGCTATAGTTGTCTCTCATACAATCTCAATTCGCCAGCGTATTGACCCGCCTTATCGTTGCAATTGGACTTAAACAGTTCGTAATACTGACCAGGATTTTGTACGTATTCGGGAAATAACATAGATAGCATAATGTCATCACACTTCGTTGTAACGAATTCTGGGATTCTTTGTATGTGGAATGCTATATGATTTCGAATTTCCATAGAATCACTTCCGTAGAAATTTAGACAATAATTAAGTCTATCTTTAACAACATACGTCTCCGCTACCGAAATAACTGTAGACTGTAGATGCCCCGATTCCCAGAAACCGAATCTTTCCAGCAGAGATGGGATATTTTCCTCCAACAATCGATAGGAACTCCAGTCTGCTACGATGCGATGGTCTGGAAACATCCATTGTGAAGTTGGTGAGTAAAAGATTTCTTTCAGTCTGTTGTACCTAATCTCTTGAATGTCATTTCCAATGTTTGGATTTATTTTGTCTGTATTAAAATCTGTTCTTTTACAACAAATATCACAATTGATCTGAAAAATAATTTAAAAATAAATAAATTCTGTAATGTCAGATAATAGGATTACGTGGTACCCGAGAATACATTGTGCTTCCAGTAAACTATATAATGCTGATTTCAGAGTGCTCTTTAGAAATGAAATTGATGGTGTTTTAGTCCATTAAATTTAATCAAAACGCACCTGTTTTAGAATATATTTATAATTCCTCAAAATTTTGTCTTCGTGTTCTGAAGTCGTTTCTGAAGTCGCTGTTAAACAGTCGTATTCTAACTCAGGGGAAATATGGCGAAGTTTCTTGACGATATGTTTTATTATCTGTCCCATAATACCTTGACCTTGAAGTTTGGCCTTGACCCTTGCACCACTCGTTATCATAGTTTTGCCACCATCAACTATCTTTCCGGCGTTAAATGCAATCTGAAAGTTTAAATTGAAGACGAGTATTTAGCAAGCTCACTAACTAACGAATTCGAATCCCACTCAATTTATATGGAAGATTATGACACACCATTAGTCCGTTCACTCGGAAGGGACAATTAACATAGGCTCATGTAGCCATGTGTATAGTTGGAGATCGAAATATTTTAGGCTATAAATGGCTAACTTTGTAGTCTTATTAACCCGATTAGGGACAGAAAAAGTAGGACATGAATAAAATTTCATATCGGATTTTCATTAGAAAGAATCTGAGAAGTGAGGAGATGAGCGTTTAAAAACATGACCATGAAAAAGTATTCAATGCAAGCATTTTGTTCCTATAGTGCGTTTTAAACGGTTTAACTTACGATCTGTCCTTCTATAATACCAACATAACAATGATACCACGTTAAATACTGATGGTACATACTGGCTACGAAATCAAAACCATATAGAAATTCACCAATTTTCATGATCTCATCATAATCTGAAGAGCCGGCTTCTCGGATGGACAGTTTCTCACAGATATCCGACATCTTCGAATTTTCTTTGATATCTCACAAAAGAGGTTTGGTATGAAACCTGAAATGATTTTGTTATTCTGTCGAATTCTCAGGAATTGAGAACTGCAGACAAACGCACACATTGTCTTCAAAAGCCAACATAATCAATCAGTATCATTGAATTTGAATCAACAAAGTGCAATTTTTAGACAAATTGGCATCTTTTTCGGTTAACATTTCTTATAGAGAGGAGTGTTCATGAACACGAAGTCTTTCCAAGACCACCATGGCTATCTTGATCAAGAGTCGAGATTGAGCCACAACTCGAAAAAAAAACGGCTGTAACAACACGTTGTTCTGGTTTAAGCTTAAATTTATACTTACTTGATGTGTAGTGGTTATCCTCTCTTGGGGAAAATGTCTGCGAAACAATATTCATACTTATCGTTATCATTAAATCTATATACATGTATCATTTCTTATCTCTGTAAACCACGCCCACTCTATGAAGTGGAGAATAGACCACGGACTACTGTCTTCGTGAATTAAAGACCACCGGTACATTTTTCAGACTGATAAAAAATTACCCTCGAAAGTGCCAAAACAGTAATTAGTTATATGTATTATGATACGCCCACATGTACCAGGTCTACCATACGTCTTATAAGGTGGAATTAAAATTGGATCGTAGAAGTTTCGCTTACTTACTTATAATGTTGATACCTGGAATGATATACCGAAATAACACCACATCGGTTCGAAATAGATAAATGCCTTTTTGAGACTACAACTGGTTATTTGATTAGTTAAGGCTCTGTCAAACCAAGAGGATTAAGCCAAGGTAAGGCGGCGCAACTATCGATATGTTTGAATATATAACAACTAACATACCAGTTTTCCTTAAGTTTCTGTGACACCATAGCGATTTGTACATATGCCAACGTTTGAAGAATACGTTGAATTTCGACGAATACGTTATGGCTAAGTTTTGTATAAGTTAGAAGTACTCTAAAGGAGGTTGGTACACAAAATCGTACACGTAAAACTGCTTATGCAACGTTTTAAAATGTACACTGTAGTCATCATTCATTTCGTGTAACATCTACAACTGACATAGCGAGCGTTGTAGCCGACAGTGTGGCTGTTGTCCAATTTGTTTCAGAACGTTATCTCCCCTTACACTAGTTGTTTTAATACAAAAAGCTCCATCAATTTGGACAGCTTTTTACAGCTCTATCGCTGTATTTTTGTTGCCAAGAATCGACAATGGTCAATGGCGTTCGTTAGAAAGTAATATATCTTTGTGGTACATCAGAAATGAAATAGCGTATGACGTTTTTTTTTGTTTCTTTTAAGTGCAACTCATTTGTGATGTAAGGGCAACGTTGTAATACATACTGTGTGGACATTTTGTTAGTCAGGACAACGTTAACGGAAATCGCATCAAATTCAGAAGATGCGATAAAATAATGTAACTTAAAGAGGGAGGGGTATTACTATGTAACAATTGCCTGAAGGTTACATATTTTTGATGATGGAAGGTTGGAAGCTGTTCCATCTACCCGTTTAGAATATATGGGACCAACACATAATTTGATACCCTTTACATATATGAACATATTTGAATAAATTAAACTTTTTTTTTAAATTAACGAGATTTTCAAGGTTTTAAATTAAAAACATTTTATTAAAATTTATACATACTATGTACATTAATGTAACACCACTGTCTTGAAAATGAACGAACGAAATAGAACGTTATCTTATGAGGATAAAATCCGGTTGAAATGATGACAGTAAAGGAAATTTGACCATTTATGGTAAAACGTGATATGCACTATATTGTCTTAACAAACAGGATTTTTCTGAGGTTACATTGTTTCAAATAAAATTTCAATATTTTGTGTGGTGCAATATATACCATTTTTCTATACTTAATTATATGTCTTGTGAGTTTTATACCATGTAAACTGACCAAAACTGACTTCAAAACAAGAGTAAAATCTTGTTGTTTCAACAATTTACACCATGATCCATATTGTATTGTATGGTATCCCATCAAATCTTGATTGTCTGCGATGATCAAATCAACACCAATCAAGAGGAGCAATAAGTAGGATTGCTGATATCATAAAGAACAACCTCTTGATCATCAAGTAGTCTTTCATTACTCTTTCTAACTCCATACACCATATATATAACTAAACCTGAAATAGACAAGATATAATTTATAATCTACAAACCATTACCGAATTTTACTTTTTCGGGCTATGTTAAAGGCCATAATTCACAAACCCGTCAACGAAATTATATGAAAATAATTCATATAATTATTTTCATTAAAACTGCAATCTTTATTGCGTCCTTAAGCATTGCTAACTGACTGGTCGACGAATGTGGTTTCTTGGCAGAATAATTGTACAATCACATTCGAACATTCAGGACAATATAATTCAACCAACAGATATTATGATGAGCATATTCATGAAAAAGGTATAGATATTAGATTTTTCTTTCAATGGCAGACAATCAAAATACAACTCTGTCGTCTGATAGTTGGTTAAACCATTAGATGACACTGTCTGTAACAATCCTTTGAAAGTCAATTCTATCAACCAGTTCTGTTACGTAAGAAATGCAAACTATGAAATTTACAGATTTTTAACACAGTTTGATTGTCGGAAAGCTTGACATATTGAGAGAACCTTGATTATAATATTCGTCATCTACAATCATCCTTTGAAGAATTAGTTCTCTGAAACCAATTCTATCAACAAGTTCTTTTGCTTTATCAAGCTTTGCAAACTATGGAACTGACAGGCGTTTACAAAGCTTGATTGGCCGAAAGCTGAACATATTGTGAGAATCTTGTGAGAAAAAAACCGAAGATAGAACACATGGTATTGAATCTGACCCTGATTACTGTTAATAAGTATATTTATGACAGTCTAGACTTCATTCCACATTACGTTCCAGTAAAAAAGATATTCAAGGCGATAATTAGAGAGTAAAATTCCATATTATCCTCGCATCTTTACATGTCTGGTTCAGAACCTTGTTAGTTCTTCAAATTAACAGGGGCTTAGACCCCAAGCACTTCCTTCTACTGAAATCAAAGACGGAATATCTTGCAGGGCAGTGTATATATTAGTATATATACCAATATATTTCTTTCATGAGCCCAATGGAAAGATCGAACATTTTGATATGATTTCGATAACAATAGCATCGAATCAATCTAATAGGTTAACCTTTTTTGCAAAAATCGCTGTGGCTGAGCGATCAAGATCCCTGCTGAAATCGATTCTAGTTTGAATGCTTCCGGACGTTTCAACGGCCAGTGATTTAGTTGCGACATGCTATAACTGCGCTTAAGTTATTCGGATAGGGAAATAGACAAGGAACCCGGTTGGACCAGATGTACACATTGAAGATTTGTTTACAATTATAAAGATGAATACTGCTGCTGGCAGTCCCCCAGTGGTCACTTTAACCTTGAGATAAGGACTCAAAACTCTCCTTCATTTCTAAGGATTTACAAAGTCAATATGTCAATAATCAATAATGAGGCTTCAGTGTGTATTCTGACATACACAAAATAAAATATTTCGTTTCCCTCAATTAAAAAAAGCACCACTAAATCCCACTCTATTTCCCCAGCCTTTGTATATACATGTACATGTTTTCTAACCAATATAGTATATCCATCCTCGTATATTGAAGACAGTGCATTAGAACACTAGAATATAAAATTGATCCTGTAGCCAATAAAACCTTATCTCAACTAAGCCATCGGTTGGAAATGTTGGCATCAAAAATCCATTAGATTTTCCGTTGATTTCTAGTTTTATTGAAGTTTTTATGTTAACATTCACATCACTTCATCTACTTACCGCCGATTGCTCTACAAAACATGCTTAAAAATCTCAATTTTTTTCTGTTCTAAGTGTTCTTTTTATACGAAACTTTTAAGAGACATAGTCGTCAAATCGCTTCATGACCGAGAGAGCTTGTATACAGCTACCCTCATGCCCGTAACCGGACTTGATTGTTCGGAGGAGCCAACAATATGTGCAAAAGGGTAATGGCGTATGGTGTTTAGTTGCATGTGGGCGGTTGTCAACATTTTTTCTGTGGGTAATCCATTTTTTCGAGAGGGGGGGATGGGGGCTTCCCTCTGTAATTACGGGCCTGGCTACCCTGTTTGTCTACATCCGAAGAGTTGAGACCTCGGTAGACCGGCACTCCCGTCAAAAGCTATAGTTTTGTTGAATAAGATCTGTTGCAGATCATACTTTTAGCATCCAATGACTTTAATGGTAGTCGTATGATCACGGCATCTTTTGATTACCGAATACGTCAGTTGAAATCTAATTATTTACACAGTTAAATAATATATGATATTTCCCTTTAAATATCGCTTCAAATAGTCAAATCAATTTTTCATCCATTTCAAATTAACTTTTATCAATAGTGTATTGGATAATAAATGTAGTGTTAGAGTTCATTTAATACACGTGACTGATGCTAGGACGTTATAACCTTCAATAGGTTGACAATTTACTGAAAACTTTAAAGTCCAGATTTCATCATAAATTCTGATGAGATGTACAAGTAGATTAATGACACCGACAAAGTTAATAAATATTTACTGATATTTTCAAGGCATGAAAACACGGAATAGAATCATTTTGGCATTAGATTGAAATATATATATATACTGGTTACTAGTCATTAGGCCTATACTAGCATTTATGCAGAGCTATGCAGCTGAAAACTCACCTCATATCTATGGTTTACTCACCTGTTTTAAAATATTCATAAATGGCTTATACGCAAAGTTTTTGTGTTTTCTGAAGCAATTTGTTACTTTGGTTCCCTTGAGTCTAGAAACTTGGTATGTGAAAAGTTATTGATTCTATAAGATTGATGGTTATTTTAATGTTTCGATTTCTTCCACAAATTTTCCACCGAATCAATCTCTAACTTGTATAATTTCTACTCGACTACTTAAATAGAAATGTTATATGTCAATTCCAGCTTCAAAAGCTTCCTTACTTGATAACACGACTGTTTTTTTTTTTAGACAAAATAAGGTTTAGTGATGGAATATAATTTACAAAGCCTGTAGCACCATTAAAACGTACAGACTTTTAACGCACAAGGTTTAGTGTTTTAGTGAGGGTGATTTTAAAGACCCAAAACAAAAATTAGATGCTTAATTCATCCATTTGTTGCTCTGAAATGAATATGCTACATCGTCTTACGGATGATTTACAAGTTTACTATTTCGGAATGACTTTCCTTCAAATTCAGATAGTTTCTCACACAGGCACATTAACAGGCATTGTTATTGCATATTTCTATTTATTTTCTCTTTGGTTTGAGATCAGCTCGAACTTAAAACGTGGATATATGCATGATTTTTATAGTTAACAAGACAACTGGAATATTTAACATTTTGACTTCAGATGAATTGGAAGGCATAGCCAAGGAAAGAAAAGCATATCAATGTAAAATTGCTGGATCTGCTATGATGTAGTCTAAATTCAATGATTTCATTTCCGTAGTTGATATCAAAGTGTTTATAAAGGAAATACGCGGTGTGTTCCGGTGATTGGGTCGACAGGGTACGAAGCATTAAAAAAAAATCAAAGAAATCTAGCAATTTCCGAAACGGAGGCATTATAGAATCAGCAAAGACATGACTCACAGTAGGTTGGCTCGAATTTAACTCTACATCAGACAATGTAACAGTATGCTTATCTCTTTAACGATGTCTGAAGGAATAAGTTCTAATAATTACAATACTAAAAATGCCAGCATTGACCATTTATTTATTGTAAAAGATGAATTTCAATATAATTCTCAATTAATGTTTATCACATCTAACCGTTGCTTTAACAATCTAATATTCTCATGATTAAATTTGATTGGTAGGTAACCTACTACTAGACAAATTAGATTCTTTCAAAAATAACTGAATAACGAGACTTTTTAGCATTTTCCATACTCCAAATGCTATGAGATTTCTGGACGGATAAATTGAATGGTCGCGTTTGGTCTTTAATTGGAGAAGGTTATTAGTCCGAGAATACGGGATTGTGAAAGCAATGTGAAACACGTCGTATACTGTTGCTAATGGAACATGAGTTGTTATAGCATTAGATACGTATTTTGCTAAAATGTCAGAATGTTTTTCAAATAGGACAACCGATTTCTTGAATGGCGTCCTTTAAGATAAAGATAAAGTTGGATTTAGAGGATTAATATAATGATTCATTTCGTCTACTGACTTCAGAAAATATCCGACGTATTGACTTTTGTGTAATAAAGTAATTTCCGACTGAAATAAAGCCCAGATTATCCATATTGGTAAAAAGTTGATAGGCATCAAGCTGGTCTAATCAATTACTAAGATTCGATGGAAGAAAACTTCACAAGAAGTAAAATAATTACGGCCAGAAAAGAAACAGTATTGAAAAACTACTTCCAATTTACACAGAAATCTTTAAAGATAACTTGCGTGGCAAAGTACCATGTGCCCACTGGGGCAGCTGTTAGTTGCTATATATGCATAAGCTTTCACTCTGTACCTCTATCTTGAATCAAAAAAATATAACACCCATCTACATGGATGAATATGCCATGCCATCCCTCGTTTAAAAATATTTATAACGTGTGTTTTTTTGTTTTAATAATAATAGCAATAATCAAAATACACCAAATTATCAAATCACTATTGCATTAAAGCATCAAATCGTAAAAGATTGCTTATAGATAAGGGCAATACCTCACAGACGGTCTCGGTCACATAATTATAAACATGTATACCAAATTTCATCAAAATTCCACATTTCTATTTTGACACTAAAAAGGAGTTAAAAGAAATTTTCTCAACAAGATAAGAATATGCGATGATAAATATAATGACGATTGTATCACAATTATTGAAGCCGTCAATTATGGAGATGATATTTCTGTCAATACTAAGATATGTCTTTTGAAAACACGCTCCTTGATAAAGCGTTACTGGTAACATAGCTGTAAATCTGTGAAAACAATATTAAATAGGTAGCAGGTTGAATGTCTCATCCACCGCCCTGAATTCCATTTGAACAGAAACCAAATAAACGACCAGTAAGAACGATAAAGTAATGTCTCTATTTCTTTATTTGACATTTTCATTTTATTTCTTAGAATTAATTTAGTCATTAATCTCTTTTTCTCATCGAGTCTTTATCTATTGCGAATGAACAGTAGGAGACAAATCAAATAGAGCGACATATTGGGATTGAAAGAAATAATTAATTTTACTGTCTTTTTGCAAGTTAATTCTATATTGAATATAGTGAATTATTTGCACTTCACAAATCTTCCTTTCAATAAACGCATAATGACATTTCCATTTACATTGATCAAATTTACACTTTCCATAGTTTTATCTTCATGCAAATGTTTAGGTTGTACATTTTGGTTAGAAATGTTCTCAAAAATGGAAACTAGGTTTGAATCACTACAAAGGTACCACTAAACACATGTCAGTGATCCGGAGGGACAAAGGTGGATCGAATTGGTCGGTTGTCAGTGTTTTTTTTTGGTGCCTTTATTTGGCTGACTGGGGTTTGTCCCACATTCTAAACATTCTGTGAACCCTACTCCTGTTGATACATAGAAACGGCACTGTACCTCGACTCAAAATAGATGCTATTGAAGACACAATTTTTTAATCTATCTTAAACAATGATCAGATTACTCATTACTTGGTAATCTGATGATTCATTTCTCCTCTAATGTGTCTCAAGATAAAACAAGTCTCCACCGCTACTGTGTAGCAGTTGGAGAAGAAACCTACGGAACAACAGGAGGTCAAAGTGATTAATAGCTAATCGACATCAGTTCCTGTAACTTACAGACAAAACATTATTCTTACTTCGTAACAATGAATCTTTTTCTGGTAATCTTTACTGATACATACATGTACATCATATTGTGAAATCCTTGTGTTCATGTTATATTCGACTTGGTTCAATTGTTATGAGATGTACGATAGACACATGAAAGAATCTGGATTTCGTGGTTGTGCTCTAAATAATATAATTTTACCAACTATGTCAACGCATTTATTGAATAAAACTTCTTTTTAATTATTTCCTTCATTAGTAGTTTTAAATCACATTAAAAACAAGCTCTGTTTATTTGAAGCGTTTCTATAAAATAGCTTTCATGTAATAAAAATATTGATCATCTTGCTTTGTCGTGATTAAAATTTCCCCGAATTTAGAGAGTGCCCCTTTAAATTAATTTAAAGACTGTTCTCTTTTACAAATGTAACGTGTTCAAATCATAAAAATCAATATCTCGAAATGATATCAATAAAAGACTTAAATCGTTTTCATGGTTTGCCGGTCTCCATTAAGCTAAATGACAGCCAATCATAACTGTAACCAATCGACGACATAAAAACCACCACCGAACTTTATTCTTATTTCATGTTTTATTTGAAGAAGGAAATCTATAGCATAAATTCAAGTAAGAGCAAATATCCAAGATTTTTTATTGTTATAGCAGTTTGTTTCAAGTGAAATAATCATGCTGAAATATGTATTTTAAGTACATGAAGCGAAGATGATTTGCCGATGAACTTTTGAATAAGCTGAAGTTCCAGGTTACATGGCACAAAATTATGTAGGAAATTTGATAGTCGTCATGGAGAACTACGCTACAAATACTACAAATCTGCTTCTGACATAGTGGCAGATGTCACACACGAAGAAGACCATGCTTACTCTTTTTGCAACACCTATTGGCATTTTCGTTTGAGGAGACTACTACTATACAATCATAGCTCCCGATTTTGTCATGCTTTGAACGAGATTCGTGTTTAACGGAATTGTTTAACTTGTTTTTGGATTTGTATGTAGATAATATCATAATAACAGTCCGCATAGGGTACAGTTTCGAAAAGTCACAGTAATATCAACTAAACAAGATAAAATCTTTTAACTGTCTACAAGTATAACTGCAAAATGAACACGAATGCCTTGGATAATATATCAAAAGAGAGAAACCCATTAAAACATTTGCAGCTTAAATTTTTATGACATTAGAGAGATGCACCTTAGATTCTTAATGCTGTAAAATGACAGATTCAGGTAAAGACTTTTCATCTTCAAAAAGTCGTAAAAAAAAGTCAGAAAAAAATATATAAAACCCAGGTAATTATTAACGACACATGTAGGAAAAAAACGTAGAGCTTAATTATTGTGATTTGTACTGACAGATGCAGACTTCCTGCTCATCATATTTAACGGTTAATGCCAAGAAAGCAGATTATTACAAGCTGGAACTGACAGGCAACCGGGGAACTGGAGTTTGTATTTCTTTCATTTTCTGAATTTTTTTTTATAATTCAAGCGATTTATATCAAGAAAATGCCATAATAATAATGATTATTACAAAGTTTGTCAGAAAAATTCAAAAATGAACATGTGTAATTTATAACTACCTCAAACAAACGACAACCATTCAGAAATAATTACCATCATGACAAGGGTTTTGGAAGATGACGACGATCGAGTAACTCACGTCATACTACCAAGGGGCAAGTTTCACTATCATGTCATTTGATCAGATCAGAATATTCCTCACCTACCAAACCATCTACTATTCAAATGATCCTACCACCACCTACCACAACTACTCACAAATACCAAGAAGCCGACGTTAACGTTAACAACCAATTAAAATTATCAGAATAAATTTATCAATGAATATCCCCCATTTTGTTATCTACAGCGTGCTAGGAAGACATGAACAGTATGGTCACCAAGTACCTTTAAACAACTATACATCAATAGAATAATCAAGTCTTCTAAATCAATGAAATGCATTATACGAAACTATGCAATTTAAACGCTGTTACTTCATAGCAGGTAACCTTTCAGAATATCACGATTTAAAAAAACTTAATATTAGCTCCTATATCATGAGATAAAACATAATAAAATTTAATACATACCTATTAATAACCACAATGTTAATCGTATCCATGCTAGGGCGTTCAATGATGACAATAAAAACATGTTTAAAGTGATGCACATTAAGGGAACTAGAGGAATATACGGCACACCGAAATATAACTTTGTTTTGTTTTGAGGCTGTTTGGCTATCACCAACGCTGAAGTCACCATAAACACCGAACAAAGGGAGATCAAAGTAATAGCCCACCATGTACCGGAAGTGCCCTCAATAGATAGTGCAACACACGATGAACACATGAGAGTTGCAGAAACAGTGAATACTACAATGGACACCATAGCAGTCCGCCACGTGGAATCATTAGGATCCAAAAGAGCATCACTTGGTATTTTAATAAGGCTATTGATACTATTTTGAGAGGTTGTAGGCTTTATAGTATTATCATACGACGGGTGCTCGTGATACAACCCTGTCCGTTCTGTTACCTCCGACGACATGGCCAAATGACCATATGGTTTGGAAGAACTTTCGAATCCTGATTCTTCACAATATAAGCACCCGTCTGATCGACTAGAATTCAATTCCGAATAATGCATTTTCATGTCACCGTTTGCTAGTATTTCTAAAAGAGGTGGACGATTTAAGTGTGTATTTAGATGAGAATGTATCGGGCAACCAGGTCCATCACTGGGATCACCATACTCGCGATATAACCCGATATATCCCGTCTGATATCGAAGGCAAATAACACAATAAGCACTTAACGTGAATCCAAATATTGTTGATATGGAAAACATCTGAATAGCACTTTCAAATTTTATTAGGCAGGCAAGAACAGAAGTCAGTATACCAAAAATAAACACTGGAGCTATTGGAATAGATATTTTATCACCGATTCTGGCCATCCATTGCGGTAACAGATGGTCCTTCCCCATGGAATGAACTAAACGTGGAATGGAATATAATGATCCGTACACGGAATTGATTAACCCGAATATAGCACCGACTCCCACTACGTACGTTGACGCAAATATATGTTTGTTTTCAAAGGCTTTGGCTAGAGCAGCAGTGTTTGCTAACAGATTCCACGGAAAGGCTAATGTTAAAGCCGCAGTCACACCGAAGTAAAACACAAACGATATAGTTAATGTTAAAATCACAGCTGTTGAAATGGTTTTTGTGCCGTTCTTTGCCTCCTCAGTAGATGTGGCCACTACATCAATACCAGAAAAACCGAACATTAGAATTGAAGCACCGGTCATTGTCTGAAAAAAGGAAAAATATACTAAAATGATAGAAAACATATAATCTATCGACAATATGCAATGATCGAAACCTAGAATTTGAGCTCATCTTTTTGATCATGGTCAAATCAAGAACAGATACAAAGAAAGCCGTGTTTGTAAAATCGTCCCATGTAAAAATTTACAGCATATGATAATACAATACATACCCCAGCAAATCCATTTGGAAAGAAACCTGGTGGATGTGTCCAATTATCTGATTGTACATGAAAGAACCCAACACATATAAACGAAGCCATGACCAATGAACTACAAACTCCGATGATAAACATGATGATGGCGTATAGCTGCAAAATATAATACATTTGAAAAAATGGACCCAGTTTAACAACTGCTTATGCACACAAGTAACACCTTTTCTCTTTACCAAATAAAAACAATCAGTATCAATGTCATAATTTTAGTGTTAGATCTGTATTTTATGGAACATGATTTTTCTGAATGACCCTTCATAATGTTATTTTTTTTTTAAATTGGGCTTGATGTTCACCATACCTCAATCAAAGAATTTCAGACCTCCACAAAAAACAGTTCTGCCATAACTGGTAAGATACTCGTATTCGTAAATAAATGGCAGGGAGCAGGGAAATTCAACTGCCTCTATTCCCAAACCTCTGCCATTTCTGTTCTGCGTACATTTTGTTATTAAGAAGTCCAATCGGTAATTAAAACTCAGTAAAGTGTAACGAGACACTCGTTAGAAGCTTAAAACTTGTAAGTAAGACATGAAAGGACGAATTAAGTCAGTACATCTTGTCGAGTTCCATAGATTAATTAAAAAGAACATTGAACTATTGGTAAATGATCGACGGAACACGTTTGACCTTTCTCAATTCTGTTTAAATGAGCATTCTGATAATGGACCAGCTCGTAATCTTCACACATAAACCAATTTCAACCCTATTCTCACTCTAAGCATGTGACTATAAATTTGTCTGGATATTTCAATTTACACAACAGAGTGACAGCTTTAATTTTCCTCGGGGATTTGAGCTGTCCATTGTATTAAAGATATTGTTGGATATAAGGTGGCGTCAGACCACTAGTCATTTCTCCTAGTGATAAATTATACGCTAAAAATCGATGACCGGTATCTCAGTTGAAATTCCCCTAGAGGTTGTCAAATCCAAGTCGTTAATAACAAAGTTTCCGTTTTAATCCACGGGATGTGCTTGTATTTATGTAAGATTCAACAGCTCGGTTAAGAAAATACCACGACCAGTTGGCAAAACTTTGTAGCAACACTTAAGCGGAATATGTTTTACACTTATAGACCGAGTAAAGCCGTGTCGACAATATTTTTTCATGTCATCACAATAGAAATGTATTTACTGTTATAACTCAGCGATTTCTTGCCAAGTATATTCTATAAAACATTAATACTACCCATTATATCTATGTGCAAGATATAATTTGGGGCGGGGGTGGGGGGTAGACTTCTTTGAATGAGGTCTAGGATCCCTCACCGACGTATTGATCAAAGTCTGTTCTGCTCCGAGTAAAGCATGTCATAGTTGATTGTGGATTTATCAAATTCAATTCAGCCTCCTTCCCCCTTATATTTAATATGACTCAGATAAAGTTAGTAGTATAAAAGCGTTATTTATCTAAATATTGATCAGAATGAATAATTATTGAAAAAACTAAAAGGTTCTTATAATGGTAATGCATTAAATTAGAATATTATCTCTGATAATCGTTTACCAAATTTTTATATTAAACCTTTCTAGTCATTTTATGTTATATCGCATTTAATAATTTCCCATTTAAAAACGGTTTCATTAAGAATTCATTTCAGTTTTTACCAGTCCGAAAAATTCCATCAGCTTTTCATTTATATTGAATACATCCATTAAGCCTGATTGAGCATCAACTTGTAGCTTACATTAAATATCCGGAAGTGAATGGGCGCCGTCATGCAGACAATATTCAAAAGGTTTTTAAAAAGATCTGCTAATTATGGATATTTTTTCGCGCCAATTACTTTATTAGCATGCTATTGAAATACTATATTGGTTCGCTAAAAGATTAATTAAAAGGGCAGACGCTAGAGAGACAGTCGTTTACCAGTGTCAGCAAACCTATGCCGTAGATATTGTGTTGCATATTTCAGGGACACATTGGCACGATGCTACATCCACTACCAATGAATTGCGGAAAGCGAATCATTAACTATAACAAATAGTTTCCATCTCTTCTGGTTAAATTAATAAAAACCAAAATGAGACTCCCACAACCGTATCCTACCAGACTTACCTACGCCTTCCCTATTTTGAAAATCGATATGATCAAATAGAAATATTGAAAGTCGTTTTCAAGGCTCATTACAGCTTTAATGGAGGTTCATCTGGCCGAACATCTTTTCTAATTGCGTTTAATTAACCAAAAATTCATAAATCAAATATTTGATCTATATCTCGATTATTCTGTCTTCTTCGAATCCCGTTCAAGTTTCTATTTTTCGAAACTTTGTCAAAGAGTATTAATCTCTCAAATAGCATTTCTTTCGAAATCCGAAAATAGAAAATCGTGATCATGTAAATACATAGATTTTTGTATTCACTAACAAAATATGTTTCCTGTTTAACTAGTGCTCAATACGTTAGGTTTAAATATTTCTGAATTGGTTCATATATGGGTTTTCTGGTCAAATCTTTTCATTCATTCATTCATTAAAAAGCGCCGAGTATTTTATACAAATTCTTGGATGATCATAAGGGCATTTTAATTTCATATATTATTTTGATATTTTCATAACCATGTGCACTTATACAAGCATGCTAATCAAATGTCTGTTGTGGACAATACGGCTTTTAAAATAGCAAATAAAGACTCCTTAAGCCTTCTATTAACTCGTATATTTACCAAGACGCCATATTGTTCTTCAACCGGAAGTTGAAAGGAACCTAGTCTGTGTAAGCTAAAGGACCATTAGTGGTATTGAACGAAAGAGGATGAAATGGCCATTTACCGTCTTAGCTTTTCTTCCGTGTTTACATCAAAGACCAGTATCCGACTTGATTCCGGAAGGTCAAATACTGGTGGTTAACAATTCTATTATTAACGATGTTTGCCACACTTACTTTTGGAATAATGGTATTTTGCTAACAAAGACAATTTATGTCTGAATGGTCTGATTATTTGTTTGTGCTTACCTTAACATTTACCAATAAGAAAAATGACGTAATGAAAACAACAAATGCTGCAGTAAAATCAGGCGAATCTTCCAGGATCCACGATTCATGTTGCCATGTAATGGTTTCACTCATATATCTGAAAGAAAATACTATAATCAAAATAATATTTGCAGCAGAACTCAACCATGGAGCTCAAGACTAGACAAAGAAAATACTTGATGCTTTGCGTTCAAGTGAAGCTGGTAGCTATATAAACAAAATATGAATATTAATGCAAGATCAGACTACTTACGTTTGAATAGTTCCATTTAACATATTATCTAAATAGTGCACCCATGCTTTGGCAGCGACTGCAGCACCCAACATATGTTCTAATAATGTATTCCATCCTACAACAAAGGCACATAGTTCTCCCAATGTAGCATAAGTATAGATGTAGCTGGCCCCAGCCTTTGGTAGGCGAGTTGCTAATTCTGCTTGGCATAATGCTGAAACGAGTAATAAACAACATACTACATGATAAAAGACGGAAAGGAAAACGGAAGAGAGACTTCCATCTCAAGAATTAGCAGAAAGATGGAAGCCTATCGAGAATTTCCCGAAATTTGAGTGGATTCTGTAAAAATTAACTACATATTTCTAAAGAAATCATCTGTGAATTATAAAACAGGATAGTAAACATAGATGAAAAATGGCAATTAGGTATGCTGGTGTCCCTTGGGGTCCTGGTGTATTATTTAAGAAATACCAAAATAGACACTTGTCTGCGAATGACGTCAAGATAGGCGAACATTCTATGATCCAAACAAGCGGTATGAAAGTTTGCAATTTTAGTTTAAGGCTTTTTCAAAACTTGTATTTGAGAGTGAATTTAAGGACTGTCTTCTGTTTAGAAACAAACAGTTCTATTATTTGCATGTTTTCTTCCTGTCGTGAGTAGGAACAATTTCCATTAATGCAATCAAAACAGATTTCCGTTTTGACATCGAAGACGTTTAGCGGAGAAAAGTGCTGTATAATTATAAAATGGCCGAATTTTCAATTTCCCTATATATTTCCTTTCAAACATAATTAAATAATACGACAAATAAACAGTATTTATAGGAATAGAATTCTCTCATATTACCCTTTATATAGTTCTAACCGGAATTCTATTAATTCTAGACTTGAAATTATACATTACAGCTTGTCATTATAGCATCATTTAACTCTCCATAAAACCTCGCATCCGATTACTTCATTATTGACTAATTTAGCTCCCCATGAAGAATTCGCTCTCGTGCATAAATAACTCACAAACCGGAAGTTACAAAGAAATGGAGTAATTCAAAAGCAAAGAGACGAGAGTATACGGTAGAATTTAATTTGAAAATTGGAAATAAAACACTTCATGAGAATATAAAGCTAATACATCAATACAAATCACCACGGGACACATTAAACTGGTTGTGTAACCGTTTCAAAAGATTTCAAACTGAATAGTTTCTAATTAATACAGAACAAAAAGGCATGCATGACATTTTTTCCTCTTTTATAGTTCTCTAGCGTCCAATTTATACTTCTAACCATATCCTACACATTGGGTATCAAAACAGAGTTTGTCAAAGCATATTTCTTTCAGATCACGCAATATATGGTTTATAATGTCGTGTCGTATTGCATTGATGCTTCTTTATGAATAGCATACAAGATATTAACGAGGGTATGTCTTTCATGAAACCTCATTTTCAATTCCTGAGAAGAGTCGACGAATCTAGTGGGAACCAGTTTACGTTATAAAATGGTTAGCCTAGTCTCATGATCCTAGACAGATAACATCAATAAAATACATTAAATGTTTAAAGAATTGCGACCATTTACTTTACAATTCAGAAAATATCATTTTGTTAAGAAGGGGTACCGGACTTTGAAATTGTATATAATAATCCTGTAAACATTTGTAAATTTTAAAAAATATTTACTTCTATATTATTTGAAATAAAATGAATATTTTTCAGTTCCAGAAAACGATACGCTAAAACTTTGTTTGTCTCATTAGGGCTTTTAATCAGAAAACCTTTTGCTACTTTGGAGTGAAAAGACCCTTTTCTTTTTTAAAGTTTTGAAATGCCATTTGATGCATGTTTCCTAAATCACAGGTGATGGTTTGATTTTCATAAGATTCACTATGCTCTGAAATGGTGGAAGCCGGTGTTTAAATCTAATGATGTCAAAGCAATTGTAAGGTCTAGACTCTCAGCTGGTTGTTTCTCACTGTTTCTATACCAGTATTGAGATGTGAAAAATGGTTACAGACGCTACATCATCTACCGACCACAGAGTCTACTGAAAACGATCCAGATGAAAAATTATAATTTGAAGTATGATCTTTTATAATGATTTTTCAGACTGAAATATGGATGTGGAAAAATGTTTCAACTGTAAAATCATCAAACCAAACATTTATATAGACCGGAAGACATTCTAAGACAAGTCACATGAAATGAAAATATTGAGACTATTTGTGAAATGAGAAAAACTTAAACTTTCACTGTGAAATTTAAAACCTCACACAAATTAGGTGTGTTCTAAAAAAAGCTTTATGAAAATAGATTATAACACCCTATTAAAGAGCATTGCTCCATTTTTCAGTATTTAGACGAGAAGATAACAAATAAGAAATAGCTCACTACCTGTTAACGACTTGGTTTTCATTCTTCAGATTTCGATACATGTGTTTGTGAAGATGGACGTCCAGCAATATAAAGATCTTATTACGATAAAAAAAAAACCGAAGAAACATGTTTTCTTGCGTAAATTTTTTTTATTAGAGTTCATGCCTCATGTGCACCTCTTGTTCCACGTGGCTGGATAATTTCTAACCAATTCAAATCAAAGTCCACATTCATATCAGAGGTTTCCTAATGCGTTTATAAAACGTCCTTTAAAGCAATATAATGTTTGCTATGATAAAGTATTGAACGATTAGGTTTGATATCCGTACTCAAGTAGAATTTGATTGTATCGGCAACAGACACTGTTTATTTTAGCTTTACCATTAATTTGGTATTAATAAAACATACAATGTAAAACTTACAATACACTTACTCACTTATATAATACTTAATTACATAAATCATTTATTGATTGGCTTCTAATGAGAAATTTAAAGGTAATTTCCCGGATATTTTATTTATGGACATTTGACACTTTAGTTACAATCTTAAATCTAAACCAAGAGCATTAACGAACACAAGATTTCTCAAATGGCAATAACCAACAGACAGGGTGTAGGAGCCGCGGTGGCTTAGCGCAGTGTTTTAGACGCTTGCTTGCTAACCGGAAGGTGAATTGCAGTATAGGTCGAGATGATACCTTCGGTATTTCAACCCGGTTTCCCCGTGTCAGTGATGCGGGCAAGTGGGGCATGGAAACAGCGTCTAGTCGTTCGGATGGAACAATAATCAGAGGCCCCGTTTGCTACAGACTACACGTTAAAGATCCATCGACAGTTTGAAATCGAAAAAGAGAAAATTAAGAAAGTGAAACGAGAGCTACTGCCTGGTATTTTCATATTTTTGTACAGAAATAAAAAAGAATCGGTAGTTCAGGATTGTCAGCCGACAACAACATGTAGTTTGTACCGATAACATCGTATACCGTGGAATTCAGTCTTGACTTCATGGCTTCTTCATTTGGTGATAGTGCAACATCATTTACAAGGTCTCTCGCTCAACGATTTATGTTATATTCTGGCTTTTAGGCTTTTATCTTTATAATGATTAATGTAATAATGTGTTTTGCCGTTATAAATGTAAGCTTAACGACTAAACGAAAGTGAGTTTCATCCATTCAACTTCAGATTTAGATTTGTGGACCCCCCAAAAAGGGTTTCCGTTCGCTTCGCACTTGTCTACTCCTATTAGCCTACTTCTTGTTTCTTTCATTGCGAATAACACGTGTTTGACTTCAGAATGTATTAGTTATATCAGTAACATTATTCAATTAATGAACAGATATTGCAAGTAGAACACACACTTCATATTTACCAGTCCTAACTGTATTCAGAAGACCGAAAACTGCCAATAACACAATGCAGGATCACATGGAATATATGTCGAGTCGAGTTCACCTCACGGCACATTCCACATTTAGTTCTAATTCATTACGTTTATTCGTCAGATAGATTTGAAAGGAAAAAGCCTTTGGATTGTACGCAAATAATATAAAATAGTATAAACAAATGTTTATTTTGGGTAGTTAAAATTGATATTAATATTAAATTTGTCACGAAAGAATGGTCTGTTTATAATTCATCACATAACGTAACAATCAATCAACAATTTACTGGCAAGGCTAGCATAGTATTCGTCATATTATATAGATACACACTCACAACAGGGTTATTTCCATTTTAAGTGTAAAAGCTAAACCAATAAATGAATATTTCATTGTGAATTGACATTTTAAAGTGAATTACATTAATAAAGGTAAACTAAGTATTGATTACTCATTCAAAAAGATTACAAAATTATGTTTGACTAAGGCCTGAAATACCTGATGATGACTGCTGTCCATGGTATACGAATAAATAAGGAAGTGGTTAGGAACATAACACTTTTGGCATAAAATTTTGGCATTTTGTTGAGGAGAAAATAGCAACCATATGCAAATAAATGTTCCAGACTGAAATCAAGGAGCACCAGGGTCAAAAGATTCATCTTTATTTACAAAGGCAGCAACTTAAGTTCCCTTAAAAACCATTCCCCCATCTATAGTCAATCCATAGGTAAAATTATATTTCATTGCTTTGTTAAACAACTAAAATAAGTAATCATCCATATATCAATTCACTTCTCTTAGGCACATTCCTGGTATCATTACAGACTTTGTAATATAAATTCTTTGATCTTTAGAATAAACCATTTCCATTTACAGCAATGTATTGTCAGAATAGGACAAATTTGGAGAGCGGTTTCCTTAAACTAACATATTTGCATTTATTTTTGCATACGCGTGCCATAGTGGTATTTTTCACTTTTTATTATTTCTTCTGAAGGAAAGTCTTACGCAATATATTTCTCTTACATAACCCTCTTCAATTACGATAGAAAATGCAGAATTTCATTTCGTCTTGGTTCACTCCCAAGACGACACAACATACCATAGCAAGCGATAAGAAAGTTTCCAGTAGATTAATTTCAGGCAAATAACAAGTGAAATGAATGTTTAATATCAGATATTCCATAGGGGGTATGTTTGATATCAATATGATATGTATATTGAATTTGTTACACGAACTGAGTAGAACATACACATAATCCGAAACACCGTTATACTTGACAGGAATGTAAAGTGGTCATCATTCTTTGTTTTAAAATATTTCGGTAGAATATTTTAATATATAAGAGAGATAGACGAAAACAACACTATTTTACAAGGATAAATTGAGTACGAAAGGATCCCGTTTACCAGCTGGTCCATGGCCACACCCATTTCCCGGATTATCCGCCAGTCGACAGGGAAATTTTAAAAAGCATTTAGATCAATGTGACAATTTAAAATTTCGTTAAAAAAAATACCTAAACGCCTATTTAATCCACGACGAGTCGTTGGATCTAAAAAAAATAACCTCTATGTTCTTAATTGACATAGCCGTAGATTTAATTTTTTTACTCGATTACAGAATTCAGAGTGTTATAAATAATATTCTTACCTGAAAGTAAAGCAGCGACTCCTGCGATGATGACTGACAATATAGCTGAAGGCCCAGAATCAACTCGAGCAATATAAGCTGTTAAAACATAAATACCTATACCAGATGTACTGAATATACCTACAGTGTAAAAATATATATTTTAATCATAAAGTAAAACAATAAAGTCATAAGTGTAGATAGATGTATCCACACACTGTGAAGCAAGGAAGTTAACAAGCTATGCAATGCAAAGTTACATTTGATGGATGTCAAAAGAAATGCTCTTTTACTTGACCTTTGAAACGAAATGGTCGATGTGGATCCGAAAATCCAGAAATATACAGTTTCTGTAAATGTGTTTGTGATAAAACCGATTAAATTTCAATGCATTAAATATGAATACGTACCTAGGCCAACCAGATCTAGTAGACTTAAACATCGTTTAAATTGTGTATCTTGTAAACTTCTAACATCCCATCTCTTTCTACTCGTAAAGGCTTCCATCCATTGCCTACATTGTCGCATTCTGAAATTAAACAAGGAGCTCATTTGAAACAAAATAACTGTTATTGGGCTCCTCGCACTTCACTTGAAACTTACTCTCGTTTCTCACAATATTAGTCTTAAAGTGTTGGCATTCAATAATGAACAACATTAGTATCAATAACAGGAATATTTAATAATTAACTACTGGTACATTACTACACAATGCAATATAGTAATTTATTATTCATATCTCGATTATTATTAGCTTTGCAATTACCAATCAAAATACATGTTTCATGTTGTACCAATCGAGATTGAATCGTTTGAGCTTGAAGCTAATGTTGAAAGCCAATCAACTGTAGTTTATCAAGCTATTATTTAACAGTCTACAGAGGAAATAGGGTGTGTAATAATACGTATTATATTTCTTTTAAAAAATATTAATAATAATGCCAATCGATGCTTATATAACGCTCACCAAAGAAATAAACTAAATTATCATGAAACGTTCTTGCAGTTTTACTGTGTGTAGGCCCGGGTTCTCAAAAATATCCCTGAGATGTACAAGAGCAAAACCTAGAGGTATCAGACAATCCCTTTAAAACTATTAAATGCAGTTAATATTCAGCGAGGAATTCCAATATGTGTAATTTAGGAACAATTTATTGTTTATGGTCAAGTTCTTTATCCCCTTTACCGATCACCTCTCTTCAGAAAATTCAAAATCATTGTCAAACTAACTTTCAACCATCATAACTATTCAGTTCAAATATTTAAATACCGACAAGGCCATGCATATTTTATTAGAATGACATAATGCATTTTGTGGGAGATATTTACATTTCTAACGAATGTTAAAAGTATTGAAATCTCCCCGTGTGTATTAAATTCCTTAGAAGTCGACTTGTTGACTCGACATTGATGGATGCTCCTGTAAGAATTTGAATGCTGATTTTTTTCAGGAGAATTTTGTTAACGAACGAGTAGACTTCGAGCCTGCTGAGAAGTTGACAACGATTTGAAATGCATCTGAGTATAAGCATAATATGTTCAAGATTCAAACTACCATCCGGTAGTGTATACGTTTGGTTGATTTTAAACAGATCGTCTATAGAAGTGGAATTGGCCTGACAATGTCCAGTAAAATGTGTTACAAACTAAGCACTTATTATAACCTTATTGTGAATTGTTGATATTATCATCTGTGCTTTTAATGTGTTTAAATTATTATGATTAAACAAGTTTGTTATCACTGTAAAACAGTGCATAATGCATTATTGACATAACGATATAGAAAAATAGAATATATAATTATAATTCAAAAAGAATCACAAAGGGCTTCCGATACTGAAAAAATTAATGTTGCGTGCGTCTTGCAAGGAATGAAATGTAGTAGCATTTTATTATTTAAAAATTCTTCATGACCCGCTAAATCCATTATCACCATTTCTTTAGCAGATGTGTGATTTTAATACAGGTTCTTCAACCATATGCAGAATCGTTTCTTTACTGACGTCCTCAAGTTGACAGGTTTTATTCACAAATCCATTGGTCACATTGACAAACATGATGGGTAGAAAATATTTTATTTTAGATGTAGATTAATATTTTAAAACTGATATCTCTAGAGAGGTTTCTCAAGAAGGTAAAAGTGTCTGTAATGTAATAAACGACGACATATTGACATTCTGAATGATTAGGTTTTGTGTCGAGATAATGTTTTAAACAAACAAAGAATTGTGACATTGTTATTTAAACCTGACAAATATTGAAGGTTTGCCACAAAGATTTACTATTCTGATATATCATTTCCGACAGATACTCATACTTTATTACCCTCTCAAAACACATGATGACACTTTCTATTTCGTATGTCATCTGACCAATACTTTGTAATGGATCTAAGTATCTAGTAAATAGTTAATCGAATTTACCCCATGCATTTGATTTCAAATATACAATGGCGTAGGAATCGTATTTATTTGAGAAGACTATATGACTGATTATTTTCCAAATCTACCAAATATTTTCGGAAACTGTAATGATACTTATCAGAGTCCTAACACACACCTGAAACAAACAACCCAGTCTAATCAACTACATAGACGTTTATATGTCTTGTGGAAGCAGGCGTATATGTGTTCATATTTGCAATTTGTATTTTTCAAAATAATATATTGCCAATAGTACACAAAAAACTACTGGCTATTTTCATTAACTTTTGGTCATATGTTTGGTCACCGTTTTAATAAAAAATATTGTGAGCACACGTTATTATGTGTGAATTATCTCTCCAAGAGCAATTCTTGTGTAGAATTTTCAAATGTTTCGTTATTCACAGTTCAAAGATTGGGGAACACTTAAATATTCAAAGCAATAGAAATACACGATAAGAGTCGGTAACGACACCTTTTAATCCTCGAATTTCAACTTCACAATTTCTGTATAACAGACGAAATGGAACATGCTTTAAATTAAGTGAAATATATACATGGTTAATAGAAAAAGTTACTAAGAGGCTAGGTCTAATGATATACAAAAGTCAGATTCAGCAAATTTAGATTGAAAGCTACGAACAAACTTTCATTTTGATCTCAGACTGAATAGGATGACATTAAACCTACACTATGTCTATTATGACATATTGAGAAAATCATGAAATTCTGTACACTTCCTTGTGATGAAAACTCTATAATTACCTGAAACAAGTCAGACTCTCACGCAGATTCTATTCATTAATTGAAAATTTGAAGGCAACACCATGAGAGAATCAAATTTAAAGAAGATTTAAAGGTTAAATCCCTCCAAGCCCTGCAGCGTGTTGAGATGAAACTTGAAAATAGAAATAGGTTTATCTTGGTTAATTGGAAACAAATTTTAAATATTGAAAACATAGCAATCTAAAGTTTAAAGGTCCACTGTTACAAATAATCGATTTTATAATTTACTTGTAAAAAAATTCTTAATGATTTTGCGACGTTTATGATCATTAAATGGAGAAAAAAACTATAAAAGGAAAATCTATAACGTTGTTGTATAATGTACATTTAAAATAATCCATGGTTTTATTACTAAATTATAGCTTTAGAATATTTTATAGGCTTTGTTCAGTCTCATTTTATAGACCAAAATGTGTAGGTTGAAGGATTAGAAATACTCATGAAAAACAAAGCTATTACATAAAATATAAATATAAAACAGAACATGAGAAAAGATCACATTACAAAGCAATCACTATACACACATTTTGTTCTTAGAAACAACTCTCTTCATCACCAAAACAAAAAAAAAACTTTGTTAATTGTCTTTCTAATTAGCTTGTTTAATCTTAATTATTTAATTAACAGATAATATGGATGAGATTCCTATTTGATATCCATATTACTCCTAGATAGACATACACTTTTTTGGACTCAGCTCTGTTATTAATTTGATATATATTTACTCTAATACTGCAAACCTATTGTAATTCTCCATCCCCTCCCGTGCAGTGGCATTTCTAGAAATTCATGACAGGGGTGGAGGAAAATGGCCCTAAATATGCCACTGCCCCCATAGAATCACCACTGTTCTCATGCAGGCATACTCTAGCGATTGTACTGCTTCTGATGGGTTAATGAGCGAGCAGTGATATTATGACCTCATTGGTAATGGAAAACGATTTTTTTCAATATTTGAAGAATCAATCGTCAGATTTTAGTCTATCAGCTGTTAAAACAAATATTTAGACAACAGATCTATTTTTATTGCACTCAAAAGTTCAAAACGATCTTATACATTAACTAAATTACGCAAAATGATACATGTGAATGTAATTCAATTTATCTGCTAGTTTTTGCACTTTATGAAATTGAATTGGCTTTGTTTATAGCGAATAACACTCAAGTACAAGTCATAAATCAATGCAATAAGACCTTACATTGTAAATTACAACCAAGCTAATCTTATAAATTGTTATGAAGGACTTAGTGGTTAGAGTTTATTGAAAACCTTAACTCGCATTAGTGTCGTATGCTTTTAAAAATCTTGCTGTTTAAACAAAGCTATTTACAACTCTCGTATTGAGTCGCATACCAAACATGATGTTACTATATACCACATCGGGGTTGTAAGATTTAGACTCATTTAGTACTTATTTCAATAACAAAACATTTCTACTGTTAAATTGATGCCCAACCATGTAACAACATGTTTCAGGTCCTGTTTTTAATATTCCTTCTTTCTGCAATAGTGTGATTCAAGTGTAAACGTGTTAAATCAATATATTTCACTAAGTAATCATGTTTGGCAGAGGGCGGCAATTTGTGCTGAATTAGGCTCATGCCAAAAGTTGAGTAAGATATAATTGCATATAAGTAATGTCTATGGATATTGGAGAAATATAAAAGAGATTGATTGAGATTGTGTTATCATTTTTACAGATTTCTCAGAACCAAACTTAGAAAGTTCACCTCTGCATTTATGCACAACTTGACAAATCCAATCTCACAATGTCATCAGAAATGGGAAGCATCAAGTGGGATTAAATTCAAAGCAACATGGGTGTCTGCGTTTGTCATTAATACTAAACAATAGAGTTAATATGTGTAATTGTATCTGGGCAAACCAGCCTCTTACAGGATATAAAACATTCATGTCCAAATCAATTGAACTACATGAAATATTGTATACAATTGGTTGATTAATTTACCACACGCACAAAGGAAAGAGTTAAAGAATGGTTAAAAAAGAGCAATTTACCTAATGGTGAACCTGCCTTTTCTGAAAGATGTAACGCTACATCAGTCAATAGCTCCTTGTCGATGGCCTGACTTTTTGCATAATTATCTACTTGTACATGCAATTTCATCATTTTGACTTCATCTGAAACTATTTCATCGTACGATATTTGATGAGATGTATATTTGTTTACTTTATAAGGTGGGATCGGGTCGACATTGCCTGTGATGAGTCTGAGAGCAATTGGATTTTGAACAACTGTTAGCAACTCGCGGCGTCTGGAAGAATCTGATCAACCGTACGATTTAATAAACCAGACCGCATTGACGACTTAAATATCGCATTTGCCGTCTGTGGCTTGTGTTGCGATGATTAAACAAATTGAATTCATTTGTCGCAGTTGTTAGCAATAGCTCAATTCATTTATATGCATGAGGTTTTCGTTCATTTCGTCTGTGTTAAATTTCAGATGATCTGAACCAACTTTAAATCACAAATAATAAAGAAAGTTAACCCAGCATCGAGTTAATTTAGCATAAAGAGTTTTGTATTTATTAATACCTGTTGGTTTCACTTTAATAAAGATAGTTGATGTAATGTATAATGCGACACAATTGTTTGGGAATGTCATCATAATATATGGTTATTTATCATAGTCTATATTTTCATCATTAACTCACGTGAGTTATACACTCAATCCGTCCTTAAATATAGATTCCATGAGGAAATTATGATCAATTGGCAAACACTAACTGAAACACAAATATAGTCTACACGCAAACTTGAGACAGAATCAAATTAGAATAAAACAAGGTCTGTAGTAAGATTAAATTCAAATTTCCTTTTCTTTGAGTGTTAACAACTTTCGATTCGGTGTTTTTGTGAAGAAAGCAGATGCGAATTGGAAGATTTAATTAGAGTGTGTAACAGACATGTTACAGATGTACTGGAACTCTAATAAAACAGTAATAGTTAGATCTGCTGCAGCAATTTGCTGATTGATATCGAGGTAATGCAGTTATTAGCTGGATGGGTGAATTACAAACAATTTATTGCAGTCATCGAGTGTAACTGTTTTGACCACAGGGAAATTGTTAAACTAATTAATCAAATGTTACCAATGCAATTACTCTTTTGAGTTTTTTTTTAAATTAACTACTTATTAAGTTTACACCAACGATGGAATTGCAAGACAACAAGAATTCTATCTAGTGACCGACACCATATGCGGTCATATCTACTTACAACAGATATTATGATGTCTGCGATTTGTCATATTGAACTTTCCCCACAGAGAATTTAAATATATTTTCGAAAGAAATCTAAAACGTAGCCGACAGTCTCAAAGCAAGCTTGACTCATTTTACCAGAGCCTATGGTCGTAAACTGTATATTTAAACAGGGCTAACGGCTGACTTACGGAGGACTGAAAGCTTGGCTAACGCAGGACTGGAAGGTTGACTTACGCAGGGCTGGAAGGTTGATTTACGCAGGACTGGGAAATTGATTTACACAGAACTGGAAGATTGACTTACGCTGGACTAGAAGAAAGATTGACTTATGCAGGACTAGAAGATTGACTTACGCAAGGTCAAGATACTTTCAGCCTCCTACCTCTCATGATTATCTGACCAAATAAACAATAGTACTGTTTGGTATTAACTCAATCGATTTGATCTGTGATCAATGATTTGGACTGACATATCGGGTTTAACCACTCGAGATCTATTTGTATGTAATTAAGTACTTCTCAGTTCTATACTGTAAAGAATTCAAACACTCTATTCTGATGTACAAATCTATAATTCAACCGACAGGAATCACGTGACCTGGAATAAAATATTACTACTCAGATAAAAGGTAATTAACCGGAAGTTAGAAGATGCTAATGAGCTAGATTTGACATTTATCGTGTAAAAAATGAACAACATCTAAGTTAAATGAAGCATATTAAAACATATTGTGCTGATGGAACATAAATTGTAACATTTAAACTAATGATTATTAGTGTTTTATAATGATAATGATAATGTTTTATCAGCACATTGGTTTAAGGCTCTGTTGACCAATATCTATCTTATATAAGACACCGATCCGCACAACTTCCAACATGGTTATTGATATTTTACATACCAAGTTTCATCCAAATCGGAAAGAAACTGCTGCCTCCAAAAGCCAAAGTCTACACACTTATTATAGGGACAGATGCGCAATTTTGGGGGTTGTTTTTAGTCTTGAATATATGTAGTCTTCAGATGTACTAGAAATGTACGAAAATCATTATATTTCCTTAAAATATACTTCAAACGAGGATTTTTACTCACTATTTCTATATCATGTCTTTTTTATATATCACAGAGTATAACATTCAAACGCAGATAATTCTGGACAAACATGGATTTGATGGCTCAAATTTCGACGGTGAGCTGTACACATTATTACTGATTGCTCAGCAAAAATACCATCAATATTATACATGCATACTAAGTTTCATAAAGATCGGATAAAAACTGCAGGCGGTATTGCGTCTTCAAGAAATATTGGCTGGTGAGCGAAAAAAAAAAATTTAACTGAGGGCCAAATTGGTGTACAGTCTTCAGGAAAAGGTTTTCGATTCAAGAATGGACTTTAGGAACCGGAAACTGTGAACTGAAGCGGCATCAAACTCAGCAAATGTAAATAAACATAACAATAACATTCCCGAATCACGGACTGTTTTTATTCGCGGCTCAAAACAGGCTTTTGCTATAAAAGGGATTTTGTTAAATTAAAGTTGATCTACAGACACTCAATTAACAAAATAACTGATATTTACACACCGAGATTGATTTCTATATAGTGCTTTAATATTGACTTTTAATATAACATATCTTTTTAATGTCCTTGATACCCTGACAGATAAAACAGGTTAGCGCCATTAGAACCGGGGATGTTGATCCACTATTGTTATCAGTATCAATATGATAATTTAAGAGAATTAAAACACTTCTTTTTTGGATTTTCGGATCCATTATTATGTGCGCATTTTGTGCGCTTAATGCAGAATCCCTACTCTGGTGTGAAACTTTCTGATTAATGTCCGGCTGAACAGAAAGAGGTATGTCTGATAAGTGAAATACACTGTTGCCCGTTTACAAAGAATATACTTGTTTGGGTGCATATAAAAGGTTTTGTAAAGGTAGTTATAGCACCCATCAAAAATACCATCAAAGTGCTTCTGACCCAGGACGTTCGATATCCATTTTAAAGCATAGAGTGTCAAACCAGTTTCTTAGTCAAGTGAACCTAGAATTGAGATTACCCTTGTTATTAGAATAGTTTAAACAGAGACCCGTGACAAAGGTCTGAGATGTTCTGTGTGATATAACTGAGGGATCGTGGACTTGAGAAAGGAGAGTACGATTCCCATGACAATTCCCTTTATTCTTCACAGAATTCTACAAGTCATAATTATAAACACAAATATTATTCATAGATGAAATAAGTAGGAACATGTGCCTGGAGGTCATGTTGACCATTAAGACATAGTCTGCTGAGTTTTCAAGGAAACTTTAAAATCTTTAATTAACAACTTCAGAATGTTTTCAGGCTAAAATAACTCGATATTGTTTCCATTATTTAGAGGATGCGAGGTGTATAAAAATAACTGGACTCTCGACATTTACTAATTACATCTCAAGATTCCTATAATGTATCACATTTAGAAGATTGAGGTCAAGGTAACCTAATCGGAGATAATAAAATCTATTACGGTAAAATATTTTGCTAAAATACAAACCAATGACCTTTCGAAACCCATTACAAGCATACAACATACTATTGATACCAATGATAATTGGGTTGCAAAAATTAAGTCAATAGTTTCTGAGTCCTTAATGATAATTACGTTCTTGTATTTCAATTCTATTTAAACAACTTTAGATCCTTTTATTCGAAAGAGAAAACCAACGCATGCCAACCCTAAAAGGTTAATTACAAATTGGGAACGGAAATGTAATAGCTATCTTGGACCCTTCCACATGGTTTAGTTAAAATGACAAAACCAAATGTTCCAAGAGTAAATGTTGTATGTGAACCACGTCAACCGCGTATTTCAGTCTCTTTGTAGCACAATAAAATCTACATTCAATAGAACAAGGAATGTCGACGGACAAGCGACCTTAAGAAACACGAGCGAATATTGTCATAAATATCATGTAAATAAGGCTGTATATTCATATCTTTAAACTATAGCAGTATTATCTGGATTAAAATGTCTGTGATCTAAGACTTCATTTTGTTATAATCCATGCTCCAGGAGAATTTCTAGGTGTTTCTTGGCTGACCTGTAAACTGTGAATTAGATCCAGAGCCCTAGGACATGACACACACTAACTAATGAGGTTATTCAGTTTATGTTTTAACTTAATTATTCCTCAAGTAAGTGACTCTATGAATATACTTTGTTCCTTTAGGTCATTGGGTGTCTAGCAGTCAAATTATTCCCAGTATAGAACAGAACGTTTAACCTGGTTGCCCCATATTGGTCGAAAGTACTAGCTAGGGCAAAACGCCGAGTTTCTGGTGCACGAGAACTTCTCGAAATGGGAAAGAAGTTGACATATTATGCTGATGACTAGGTTAAATGTTCCATCTTGATTACCGTAATATGCACATAAACGTAAGACGCAAAACCTACATTTCAGGTAAAAGCATCAGTAGCATATAGGCATACCTAAAATACCTAATCTGCTGTACAACAACTTATCTCGATGAAAGCTGGCATTGATTTTTCACCAGTTTGTGACTTCAGACAAGTTTTATTTTCTTAACTAAAATCGATTTAAAGTTAAAAAAAATCAACATTTTCAATTTGATTACCGGAATATTTCAACAATAACACGTTTCCTCTAACATAAGATATTATGTCGTTCATTCCGTTATTATTTGTCTAATAGATTATGATAAATTTCCGACTTCCTTTGGTGCATTTTAATTGCACCATTGCATTTCACTTCCACTTTACATTATCATATCTTGTATTTAATTTAAAACTGTGGTTCCAACTAAATCTCACAAATACCTCTGTGTTCATATGACAGACTTTAATAATAGCTTAAAAAATAAAATAAAGAAGTATAATCATGTAAGACCACATGAGCGCCCAGATGTGCCTGTACGATAGCCTAAAGGTCACCGTCATGAACATCATTAACCAATATTTCAAATTGCTGAAACCTCAACCCACTTTTTCAGTAACTATTATGACTTTGTCATGTAATGCCTGCAATTACGATAACGCCACTTTAAGCTTTGTTTCAGCTTTCGATATTTTTTCTTTGATCTATAAAAGCCTATTATAACAAATGATAGGTTTAACAACAATTGTGGAATAAAAGTTACAATGAATACCGGATCATAACAAAGGAACATTATAATACTGCTCTTCAAATGGCACATAACAATTCCACTAATTTTAGCTCAGATGAGTCAGCCAGAGAATGGCTTCATACCTTACACCCTAGTCCCCCACCTATTGATTTTCTCGAACCCCCGCATCTGGTACCTCTTGTCCCCCCTAGAAGAACCATATAGTTCAGTAATAGTTCACGGCAACAGCGAAACAAAATTTATCGAAACCCTTGTGAGTAAGGCACATTTGAAAGTAAAATTTCAATTAACTATTGTTTATTCAGAATTATATCAGTGTCCCCCCCCCCCCTTTTTGTAATGCTCAAGTTTATCACCAGAGTTTAATAAGTGGAAGTCCTTTTCCAGAATAGATGGATGGGGTGACAACATTTGGAACAAACTAGATATTGTTTTGATTGCAACGGGTATATAACTTAGGGTAATGAAGGGTATTAGAAATATTAAACCGAAAGGCAAATAACTAAAGTATATGATTAAATATCTGAGAATAGGAAGTCGTAATTATTTGACGATATACCATGAATAGTATTGATCTTGGATTCATCATGTACTGGCTGGAATTCGCGAATATCCAGTTATATGAAGATTGAAGCATATTATGGATATAGTATGTAATTAACTATCTACTGGTATAATCGAGAATATTTATCAAATAACTAGATCCAAACATTCAAATCAATAGTATTAACCTCAAATAACCGTCTGTTCTACTATTTCCTGCAGGCTGTAGTCCGTTACATTCAGAACCGAGATATTCTTCACGGGGGTTACATGACATGTTTATTTGAATTATTGCTTGTTTCTGCAATGGATCTCGTAATCAAAATGTCAAAGAAGTTTGGAACTTTCAGAATCTTCAGATGCCTGACTGAAAATTTGAATGGTAAGAGTGGAAGATATGGTTCCACAATACAAATAAATAACACCTTTTCAAACTAAATAATAGAATGCATGAACCACAATTATATTATTCCTTAAATATTATTCAACAATATATCCCTTAACATTTCGGCTCCATAACCCCCATAACCAATTAGACCACAGTTGTTCAGGACATCAAGACAGCACACGAATTTAGTGAAGCTTTGCCAGACTATTGGGATTATTTGATTCATTATCAAAGAAGCTATAAAAGTGTTCGGATGAAGTTCATCTCTTACAATACTAATTACATCGATTATTATAACTGACAATTTGAATATTTTCAAATTGATTTATCTATATGCAATGAATGTACAAGTGTCAAATAGCATTGAGAATTCATTAAAGTGTGAAAATAATGAACATCAAATCGGTACGATAGCAAAGTTTCAGCTCAATGTTTGACGTCGAAGCTGGAGCACATCAGGTTCATTCAATCATGGACTAAAAGTCTATTGGAAACATCTTCAGGTGGCGCTTTGGTAATTCTGTACGATTCATTTAAAATGATAACAAAATGTTTGTATACGAGGAGAAAGAATGGAGAAGGAAGGAGAACACCTATTAGATGAAGAAGTCAAGCTTGGAAGCAAAGAAGTAAATACATAAGCTACGAAGGCTAATTTATTGAAGACAAATGTTGATAAAAATCTTGAAAAGTGATCTGCCTATCACAACGACTACATCTTCCAAACCAGAAATTCCGCCTTTGTTATAAAAATATAACACAATGTATGCTGCAACATGCTTTCGAAGCTCAGAGACTGTCGTTTTCTCTTGTGCGGTTTTAGCCGATCTACCACCTGTCAATATCGTGAATCATTCGTAAATCATTGGATGATGTAGATAAATTCCTTTCAGATCAGAAATTATAAGATGAATTATTATAAATCCTCCCTTGAACTCGTTTTGATCTACATGTCAGTTAATCTGATTTTCATTTAGTACGACTTATGTTAAATCAAAAGAAAATCCTACTTATATCTTTTAACATCATCATTCGAAACATATTCAGATTTAAAGGACACAATGGTAAGAAACCATCCTGGAAAGTAACAAATCTAGGCGATGAGTTGTGTATCTGATATAATTTATTTTCCACTTGGCACGTATTATCAGTACGTATTGACAAAGTATATAGAACGTCAAAGTCTTTCATTTCCGTTTAACATAGTGTTCTTTGGAGCATTAGGAAAAAGTTAATAGAACAAAGCGTTATAGTGAAAAATGGTACTTCCTTTTTACACTGGATTCAATATGTTTAATAGAAAACATTTAATCTCGATTACGTTAAATTAATTTGAGTTGACATAGCACTTAACTAAAGTTCGTACAGATTTTCTAGTTGACTAGTGTCTAATGACATGTAGTGTGGAATACTCAACAGACTTCAGCTGGAGAATTAGGAATATTAGAATAAATTGAGCGATAACTGGGCAACACAGTACATTGGAACCGTTATGGTGCGGTACGGTAGATAAAAATATAGCCATAGAATATAATAATAATACTGGACGCTCTGGTATATTGCATAACTTTGTTTTTCAAAGAGAAATTTTCAATGTATTACCTCGAATCAATACCAACAGCTTCAAGCGCTTACACTCATAATTAAATCATGACACGCTGGACATTTGAATGTAATATAGTTTCTACACTATTTTATGCTCCTTTTTTTATTCCCTTCCCAAGGCATTTCAACTATTGCCGTTTCTGGGAAACATTAGTTTGAGGGGGCCGAGCAGGGGCCAAAATCATTTATATACGCCCACATGAAATGGGGGGCGTATATTGCCGTCCCCCATGTCCGTCCGTTGGTCGGTCCGTCCACAATTGCTCGTAAACACTCTACAAGACACAATTCTTGACGGATTATTTACAAAAATTGGTATGAGTGTTCGTATTCACCCAAGGATGAACCCTATTGAAAATCAGAAGAATCGAAAATATTTAGTATGAGTTATTGCCCTTGTTCTTGAAAACGCGTTCAAATTTTAGGTCGTAAACACTCTAGAAGGCACAATTCTTGACGGATTTTGACGAAACTTGGCATGAGTGTTTGTTATCAACCAAGGAAAACCCTATTGAAAAT
>NW_008707077.1:323105-359470 GCF_000327385.1 Lottia gigantea | reverse complement strand
TTCAAGATGGTCAGAGGTTATTCTTTTGTATGTAAATTGTTAAAAATGTTGTAAGTGGGGGGGGGGGGGGGGTGCATGGCCACTGATGTAAAAAAATATATATATATAACGCATTTTATCGATACACGTAAAGCACAATGGCAATTTTATCAATTCTCAGAAGTTTTGACCTACTTATTAAATGATTGTATTCTCGTATCTTTGATTGATTGGACATAACAGAATCAGTCTAATACAATAAAGTACCATGAAAACCAGACCTATGCTCTAGAGACTTAGTACGGAGTGGTTACTATTCAATATAAAAAGCTATCTATACACTGTTAAATTTTTTTTCAACTTTGATCATAAAGTATTTGATAGTTTCCTTTTATTAGCTGGACACTAGGGAATATTAGTGTATTAATAATAGAAATCATCATTGTTTTGTATTCAATCAAATCAATACTCACAGTTCAATGAATAAAAATAATTCGGTAAGAGAACTTCATATAAATATCTTTCAATAGAAGACAAGATGCTTCACTTTACAGCTCATTTCCAGTGTTGCTGTGCATCCATAGATCATATCAGTAGTTGTTGTAGTTTGCTCTTTCTGAATCAATAACCATCCTTTCAAAAGTTGAATTGTGTATGTTATCAATTCATCGAGAAGTACTTTATAATAAACACCAACATTTTGAGCCATTGTAACGTGCTTTGATTTTTAACATCACAAGTACTAAAGTTGATCAAAGAGTTGTTAAGGAATAATAAAAAATCGTAAGTTGTTAAATCTCAGTTAATAGTTAAACCAATATTGGACTTTTAAAAGAACTCTCAGCACGGACGTGCTAATGTATTTTCACCATTAAACGATAAACATAATTCTTTCAATGTCTGGTACAAGGTAATTTTGTTACTGAATGTTAAGGAATGGAATGAGTTGATGGTTTTGAGGTCAAAGTTAATATGTAATCCAGAAAAAAAACTAACTAACGAACCAAATGATCTAATCTGGAAAGAACTATGTCTAAGACATATTTGGTAAAGGTAATGTACATGTCATTAATGTGTTCGAAGAGAGTTTATCTATAAGAAATATTATAGCAGGTAAAGGGATTATTAGAGTCTAGATGAAGCCACAGGTATCGCAATGATTTTAGAATTGTAATCTAGAAGAAAGGTTATAGTAGGTATCATAATGATTTTAGAATTGTAATCTAGAAGAAAATGTGTGGTATGATTTTAGAATTGTAATATACTAGAAAGGTTATAGTAGGTAATGTCATGATTTTAGAATTGTAATTTAGAAGAAAGGTTATAGTAGGTTATGTAATGATTTTAGAATTGTAATGAGGAAGAAAGGTTATGTTAGATATTGTGATGATTTTAGAATTGTAATGAAGAAGAAATGGCATGGAATGATTTTAGAATTGTAATCTAGAAGAAAGGTTATGGTAGGTTATGTAATGATTTTAGAATTGTAAGGTAGAAGAAAATGTATGGTATGATTTTAGAATTGTAATCTAGAAAAAAGGTTATAGTAGGTAATGTAATGATTTCAGAATTGTAATCTTAAGGAAAGGTTATAGTAGGTTATGTAATGATTTTAGAATTATTATGTAGAAGAATGATTATTTTAGATATTGTAATGATTTTAGAATTGTAATGTATAAGAAAATGTATGGTATGATTTTAGAATTGTAATCTAGAAGAAAGGTTATGGTAGGTAATGTACTGAATTTAGAATTGTAATCTAGAAGAAAGGTAATGTAATGATTTTAGAATTGTAATCTAGAAGAAAGGTTATGGTAGGTAATGTACTGAATTTAGAATTGTAATCTAGAAGAAAGGTTATAGTAGGTAATGTAATGATTTTAGAATTGTAATCTAGAAGAAAATTTATGGTAGGTAATGTACTGATTTTAGAATTGTAATCTAGAAGAAAAGTTATGGTAGGTAATGTACTGAATTTAGAATTGTAATCTAGAAGAAAGGTTATAGTAGGTAATGTAATGATTTTAGAATTGTAATGAAGAAGAAAGATTATAGTAGGTAATGTAATGATTTTAGAATTGTAATCTAGAAGAAAATTTATGGTAGGTAATGTACTGATTTTAGAATTGTAATCTAGAAGAAAGGTTATAGTAGGTAATGTACTGATTTTAGAATTGTAATCTAGAAGAAAGGTTATGGTAGGTAATGTACTAATTTTAGAATTGTAATCTAGAAGAAAGTTATGGTAGTTATTTTAATGATTTTAGAATTGTAATCTAGAAGAAAGGTTATAGTAGGTAATGTAATGATTTTAGAATTGTAATCTAGAAGAAAATTTATGGTAGGTAATGTACTGATTTTAGAATTGTAATCTAGAAGAAAGGTTATAGTAGGTAATGTAATGATTTTAGAATTGTAATCTAGAAGAAAGGTTATAGTAGGTAATGTAATGATTTTAGAATTGTAATCTAGAAGAAAATTTATGGTAGGTAATGTACTGATTTTAGAATTGTAATCTAGAAGAAAGGTTATGGTAGGTAATGTACTGAATTTAGAATTGTAATCTAGAAGAAAGGTTATAGTAGGTAATGTAATGATTTTAGAAATGTAATGAAGAAGAAAGATTGTGGTAGATATTGTAATGATTTTAGAATTGTAATCTAGAAGAAAATTTATGGTAGGTAATGTACTGATTTTAGAATTGTAATCTAGAAGAAAGGTTATGGTAGGTAATGTACTGAATTTAGAATTGTAATCTAGAAGAAAGGTTATGGTAGGTAATGTAATGATTTTAGAATTGTAATCTAGAAGAAAGTTATGGTAGTTATTTTAATGATTTTAGAATTGTAATCTAGAAGAAAGGTTATAGTAGGTAATGTAATGATTTTAGAATTGTAATCTAGAAGAAAATTTATGGTAGATATTGTACTGATTTTAGAATTGTAATCTAGAAGAAAGGTTATGGTAGGTAATGTAATGATTTTAGAATTGTAATCTAGAAGAAAGGTTATGGTAGGTAATGTAATGATTTTAGAATTGTAATCTAGAAGAAAGGTTATGGTAGGTAATGTAATAATTTTAGAATTGTAATCTAGAAGAAAGTTATGGTAGTTATTTTAATGATTTTAGAATTGTAATCTAGAAGAAAGGTTATAGTAGGTAATGTAATGATTTTAGAATTGTAATCTAGAAGAAAATTTATGGTAGATATTGTACTGATTTTAGAATTGTAATCTAGAAGAAAGGTTATGGTAGGTAATGTAATGATTTTAGAATTGTAATCTAGAAGAAAGGTTATGGTAGGTAATGTAATGATTTTAGAATTGTAATCTAGAAGAAAGGTTATGGTAGGTAATGTAATGATTTTAGAATTGTAATCTAGAAGAAAGTTATGGTAGTTATTTTAATGATTTTAGAATTGTAATCTAGAAGAAAGGTTATAGTAGGTAATGTAATGATTTTAGAATTGTAATCTAGAAGAAAATTTATGGTAGATATTGTACTGATTTTAGAATTGTAATCTAGAAGAAAGGTTATGGTAGGTAATGTAATGATTTTAGAATTGTAATCTAGAAGAAAATTTATGGTAGATATTGTACTGATTTTAGAATTGTAATCTAGAAGAAAGGTTATGGTAGGTAATGTAATGATTTTAGAATTGTAATCTAGAAGAAAGGTTATAGTAGGTAATGTAATGATTTTAGAATTGTAATCTAGAAGAAAGGTTATGGTTGGTAATGTACTGATTTTAGAATTGTAATCTAGAAGAAAGGTTATGGTAGGTAATGTAATGATTTTAGAATTGTAATCTAGAAGAAAGGTTATGGTAGGTAATGTAATGATTTTAGAATTGTAATCTAGAAGAAAGTTATGGTAGTTATTTTAATGATTTTAGAATTGTAATCTAGAAGAAAGGTTATAGTAGGTAATGTACTGATTTTAGAATTGTAATCTAGAAGAAAGGTTATGGTTGGTAATGCACTGATTTTAGAATTGTAATGAAGAAGAAAGGTTATGGTAGATATTGTGATGATTTTAGAATTGCAATGTAGAAGAAATGGTATGGTATGATTTCAGAGTTGTTATATACAAGAAAGGTTATAGTTGGTAAGGAAATGACCGGATGATTTTTAGAGATGTTTTTGGAGTATGGAAAAATTATGTGCTGTATCAATATTTTTTTGTTTATAGTTATAATTCAAATCCAGTGTGCATCTTTAGATTTGTCTATAAGTGTTATGGTTTATAACAGATGACAACAAAAAATTATTTAATGGTCCCTGAAAAAAATCTGTCTGTGGAAATGTAATTCCATTTCGGCAATCAAATAAAAAGTTGATGAAATGAGCTTTAATGGTTCACAAGTTAAAAACAACATGTAACGTAATTTGTCTGTGGAAATAAATTTGTTCTGGTGACGTTAGCTAGAAGAGACAAGGTTAAATAACCTAAGTATGCAAAAATTGCATCTTTAAATATCTGAACTTAAATGAATTCCAAAATATTGACCTTAATACTTTACTGGCCCGGTTTTTCAGATATTGACATGGCCATTTTGATTTGGTATAGGTTCGCAATTCCAAGAAATCACATAATTTGTATTTTATTTTATTATAATCCTCAAAGGGGATGGCAATTTAACATTGACTTAAATGACGACAACTGTTTAACAAGAGGTTTAACCATGCAACCCGGAAGTTTTTTTTTTTAACGCCAATTCAATTTTAATGGAAATGAACTATTGGCTGCTGCAAAATGTGATTAAAGATTGAACACTCCTGACCAATGACATCTTTTAGTATCAAGGTCAAGGTCTTAATTCGAGGGTATCAATCTAAGACTTATATCTTAATCAGGCGTGATAAGCGCTTTAATTTCAAACATAGATGGCATGTAATCACGATAGTCTATTTTTACCTGATGAAATCAATGTCGTGATTAAATATATTAGGTTTCAAGATATACATTATTTATCACCAATAAACAGACGGTTATTTCTTTAATACGACAGGTTAAAACCTTACAAAGGACTCACCACAACAATATATTGTATCAAAAGGTTATACCAGAAGGACAAGACTTCTACAAAACATCCAGGTAGAAGGCACACATTGTTTTAACCAAACGTATAATTCTTCCAGATTAATTCTGTATGAAATGGTGTTTTGAATCCTACTTTTCTGCATCTTATCTGGCTAATGAAGAAGGAAAATGTTTCTAGAAAATTCCACTAGTATATTTGTCAGGGTTTCCCCAATAGATGTCTTACCAAAAAAGACTACAGACTTTTCCATATACATGAGCAGTCTTGATGTTTTATGACTACTTCTACTTTCTACTTTCTACTTAAAGCAATCCGGCGTCTGGGTGGTGGTGACTACGGTGTTCTGGACCTTCCAATGGACTTTGTTGATGCTTTCTCAACGCGGGATCGTTATTTGTTCTCTAAATAAGCCAATCGAACTTTTTTGTTAAGGAGGTTATAAGATTATCTTTTCAAATGCATGTTATTGATATCAGATAGCGAATAAAGCCTCTAAAGGTTATAACAAGTTTATCGTCAATAAATGAACAAAATAATTTTGAGAGTACTTAGGATATAATCAGATTAAATGTTTTAGCATTAACCAAAAATATTCTTACAGCATTCCTACATTAAAAGTTTCCGGATCACATTAGCCCTTTAGACGTAAGATGATGGATCCGTTTGTCATTTGAGCATCCGATAACTAGAGAAACTAAACACCTTCTGGGTCTCAAACAGCCAATAAAAAAGGAGTATGTCACATTCACCAAAGATATGTCGATTTGACCTTGTGAATTGTTTTAACTTATTCTCGTGAGAATTATGGGCCAGGGGCGATTTCTATTCCATATTTGTTTAATGATTACATAATCATTACATCAGTTATTATTCATCATGCTTAACACAAAACAGAGTAAAATAAATTAATATACATTATAGCTATATTAGCTTAATTGAAAAAGATTGCACCCCCTGAAAAAATTTTGACAACCCATTTCATTAATATAACTTAACACTATAGTATGGAAGGGTTGTTATTAAGAAGAGAACCATAAGTACATTTTCATTATTTAAACGATTAATCATAAAATTTAACTTTGTTTATTCCATTCTTTCCGATTATCTACAAATTTATAAATAGTTCGCGAATTATTTACACATAGGCCTACACCACTCAGGAAATACAGATTAAACCAATTTATATACCAATATTACAGTTTAGAAGCGTCAGGCTAACCCGATTCCTCCATTATTGTAAGTCGAAAATAGACTCTGATAAATAAATCTTTTGGAAATTGCTTGGTATATTCTATACATATTTTAATATATTAGTGACATTTTGCCTTAAATTTAAAGATTGTGGACATCAGATATCTATACGATAGTTCATTTTGCTTTTAATTTGATGTCACAAATCAACGAAAATAAACATTAAGTTTCGGTATTGTTATTCAAAATCGCCACTTAAGATATATTAATACACATCATATTCGCTGATTCCAATATTATTAGCTTCGGATTACTATTAATATCCTCAAATTTCAGTATTAATAATGGCTTACGCATTTTAGAGATGTATTTTCTGTACCAGTCTCTTGGACTAACAATTGCCTGAACCAGTTCTCGTCTCAAAATAAATTGTTTGTATTCGTGGAATTATAATTAAGAACGTGATCGACCATTTTAGACTGTTCTTTTATTATCGACTTGTCCTTTAATAAACTTTATTATTAATTCATCAGCAACTGCCTACAAATAAAAATCAGGCAATAATTCGTCTTTCAACTTTCTTTTCTAATACAGGAAGAGTATTCATTGGATTTTATGTATTATCCTTTAACAATATTTACATAGAAAATGGAAGGTTTAAACGCTAATTGATCACAATCGCATAGTGAAATCAGATGATTAAGAATAATCTTTGATTACCTAGATATGATAGAAAAGATTCCACAATTTGTTCTGGACAAGGTCATCATCAATAAAGACAATGCTTACATTCTGCAAAACAACATATGATTTGACAAATAGTGTCAAGTTCACACCTGGAGCGATCTGCTATTCTAAAAACAGAGTATGAATTCAAGCAAACAAGCATTATCGGCATTTATTTTTTAGGTCCTCTTCATGTTATAATGCCCTTGGTTGTTTTCTTTCCTTACAGAATATCTTTTACGGCAAATAAATGTTGTTACTAAATAACATTGTTCTAAAAGGGAGATGTCATATAAACGTAGATAAAAGAAACAATTCGAGGTCTATATCAAAATATTCCAGGATCGGTGTGTATCTGGCAAGAATAATTAGAGGTTGACAACCAAAATCACAGAATGACTTTGTGTACAGCGATATGCGCCACGGACTGCAGATACTATGGGCCTATGCTTACGCTATTGCCGCATACATGGAAGGTCCTTAGCGATCATATTTTCCTTTTGAATCACAGCATAACCGATTTAATAGATAAAGTATGTTATTGGCCTAATATATCGGATATTATTGGTAATAATATCAGAAAAGATTCCATTCTAGATAAGACTAGGAACGAAATATCTATACAAGATACTGAAGTGTATTTTATAGTCTATTTATAGTAGATAATATGATTTGTCATGCTTGGTCAATTAACTCTGGTACCATAACAGTACACCGGTTCTGAAGTTTGTGAAATTAAATCTCGATTCAAATCTGAGATATGGTTTACAATTTCAATTGAGATACAGGATTGATTGCGCACACGTCAGAGGAAATATAGTGACGCCACAATCTTCAATCTGGCATTGCAGAGAAGGCTTGCCCAATTGTCGAGGTAATAAAAAGGAAACAAATATGAACATGTACACAATATCCCAACTTGGTATTTTATTTGAACAGGGTTTAAATCAGTAAGACAATCAATTGGCCTGAAGTGTGTCGGAGGTAGCAGATTCGGTGAAATGGAACTGAGTATAAACAAGTGTTCCAATTGGAAAATATAGAATTAGATCCGACATCGTTTTCACTCTGAAATGTACTTGGCGGTTAATTAATTACTAGGTAAAGATTTACTATAATGATGAAAAGATTAAATATAGATATTAAACACTAATCAGGATTTCTCTGGTAAGTAGGCGCCTAATTAAAACATTGATTTCCTCTTATCATTTAAAGATCGTATACATTTTTATATACCATGCTTTCAGACGTTTATCAAAGACAATTTAAAATAAATGATATATAGGTTCTTGGAGTTGAATTATTGGAGATTCGGTATCGGAGTTTTATCAGGTACAAATGTACACAGATGTTTTATTCTGGTTCGTTTTATAGTTCCTGGTTCGTCATATCTTTCTGGTTCGCCATATTGTTTCCTGTTCGTTCTGTTTTGTTTTCCTGGTTCGTCATCTTGTTTTTGCTTCGGCATAATGTTTCTGGTTCGTCCTGTTGTTCCACATTCGCCATACTGTTTCTAGTTTGTCATTTCATATTCGTCACGTTGTTTCTGGTTCGTCATTTTGTGTCTTATTCGGCTTGTTTTCTTGGTTCGTCAGGTTGTTTCTGGTTCGTTTTATTGTTTCTGATTCGTCATGTTGTGTCATGATAGACATGTGTATATCGCTTCTGGTTTTCAGTTTGTGTCATATTCGCCATATTGTGTCTAGATCTTATAATGAATTGGGATACAATTTGCATAAAAATTTATGAACCAAGCCGACGATAGCAACACATGATAGGGAAACTAAAAATTGACAGACAATTTTTTATTCTATCCTATAACCATTGTATGAGGTACAGTTTGTAATGTTGTACATCATAACATACATCATTATTATCTTCAAAGTTCACCATGGGTAACGTTGATGATATACAGATGTTGAAAAGAAACAGAATCTCAATAAAAGAGGTATCCACCTTGAAACGTAATAATAAATCTCAGACAGTATCTGTCATTTTCTTTTTGCTTCACCTATTTAATAATTTGCAAGTAGTGCTCAAGAATTAATTCAAATTTTCTCTAAAAGCTTTATTCATTTTTATAATTTTCTAATAGAATGGGTCGCAGAAAATTCAGACTTTCAAGCCTCGAGACTTAAAAACCTCTTTTGAACAATATTTTATCGATAATTATTTTTTAATTTCCAACTGATTATTTCAAAAACAAAATCAGGAAAACAATACTGGTTTTGTGTGAGTGAGTTCAACAAAGAATAATTGGAAATTAATTTTTTGGGTTGTTTAAACAAACTGTTCTTTCTTGTTAGCACAATACTTGAGTATAACAGGGGCTCTAAAATTTTACAACGTGGTCTGTTATGACTTTCGCAGTAGTATCCCAAGATATTTTGAAAACGCTGAAATGTTTAACAAATTACTCCGCAGCGTATTTATGGTAATATCACAGCACCAAATTCACTTACCAAATTTAGAAACGTCTCTTTACGATTCATTTAAGCAATCATCTGAAATGATACTCAAGAACATTTACAGTTTATGTATTGACTACATGGGTTTGGAAAATAGAACCCACGCATGGACAGTGTTATATATTATGCAATGCATTGAACAAAAATTATTTCTTTTTGTCGGACTTCTATCTTTGTTATAACATATATATCCTCAATTAAATTAGAATGGCGAAATTCTTGATTTTGTCGATTTTTTAGTTAAGGATAGGTAATTGTCAGTTTTAAATCCGAATATTTACTTTTATCTAGGCTAAATATGATTAGTTCAGACACCTACTACTGCAACTTATATCACGGCAAATGTATTACAATGTCCTACCATTCTAGTCCAATATTAGCCATTACAAGCTTGGTTAGACAAATCTATTACAGCTTTGTACTGCCATAAACTATATTTTATTTCATAAGGAAGCTAGGTAGTCAGAGAACTGGGTTAGAGTCAATCGAGTTAAGTCTCAGATAATCTCGTTTCTAACATGGCTCACGGCTTCAATAAACCACAAGATGGTCTCTTCAACCAGTTTAAACACCAGCTAAACACTTCTGTCAATACCAAGAAAAAAGTATGAAAAGATGATGATTTTTTCTAAAATTTACGGAAATGAGTTCGTGTGGAAATTAACTTTAAAATCAATCAAGTACTTAAAGATAATGAAATATGCAATACTTCTAATCTACTGACGTTTGAATGATGTCAATATCTTGCCTTTCTCCCCACCACTTAAAAGGTTTAACTTAATTTTAAATTAGTTGGTACTTAACAAGCACTAAAATGGCATTCTGGTTTTATGAAACTACCTAATTGAATTGTCCTGCAGAACTATCTCAATCTCTAAGTTCGATTTGACAAAAACATGCATTTATGATATTCACGTGTAAGTATTTACGATATTTTGGAAAAAGCTCTTCGTTAATCCAAGCTCATATAAAAGAACCAAACTCATTTTTGATAACTTTTGAAAACATATTAAAATGGACTACAGTTCTTTACACTTTCTAAAAGCTTTCATCTTCGATGTATCTACATATTGCATGTTTATGGTTTCAGTTTAATAATTGTAAACTTTTTTTTACTTTCAAGAATAAGAGAAATCTAATTTTGAGAAACGTTACATATTTTCTTCATACAATCTTTCTTTTCAACACAAATTGAAATAACACATTTCTTTCAATTCCCATTAGAGAAACAACAAAAGAATTCATTTGTTTCCACTGACAAAGCGTGGATGTCCAGGATTTACACAATGTCATTTAAACAGACTGCAATGTCATAATTTCATTACGAAATGATTCTCTTAATGACGCAAGATGACCAACTTAATGCTTAGGGCAGGCCATCTTAATCGGAGGTATATGGTGTAATGGAATTTGTCGGTTGTCAGAATTTTTTCGCGGGGCAATCCGTTTATTAGGGGGAACATTGACATATTTATCAATCTATATCAAATTTCCAATCTCGGAGAGAAAAGAAGTAAATGTGTATACACAACAGTAGCAAAAACAGAAAGCTTACCTTTATCTTATAACTAGGTGTTAGACACCTAAACAAACATCTGAAACTGTGCAATTCCCAAGAAGACAAGTTCCTTGTTGAAGATCTGTTTGAAGCTGATTATGTAACAAAAGTCTATTAACAGTTTTTAAAAGAAAGAGGTTGTTACGTCTCTCGTTCGTTCGGTTAAATTTTGAAACGAAATCAACACGAAACCTTACAAAATGAGATATTCTGGAACACCCGAAGTAATTCTACGCTTTACTTTAATACACAAATATAGAAGTCTATGTCACTAATAAACACTCATGTAGTTTTTTTCTAAATATAAAAGTCCGAGTCGATTTATTCAATTTAAGAAATAACACAAATCTAGGTAAAGTATAAAGAGTTTTCTTTGGCATCAGAATTGTCCTCTACTGTAGTTTGGACCGAGTCCGATAATATACGATCTCCAAGATAGTAAAATGAAATTAAAAATCCTGCAGGCCATGATGCCAGTTTATATACAGTCTTAAAAACTAACGTGACTATGTGTGATTGACATAATATCCCCAACTAGGCTGGAATCTATTAAGTACCATTTCTACAGCCAATCGGATTTAAACCCGAGATTTGAGCCTAACGATCAATACACGGCTGCGTTAAAATATAGTGAATTGAAGAATACATGTTAACAAAATGTTTGACGCCTTCTCGACATCTACACTGGTGAAATATCAACAACAAATTGTCGGCTGCTAGTGCAATTTGAGCGGGAAATCGTTTAACGGAGCTCTGACAAACGGTCGTCTGCTAGTCGATTGTTGAAATTAAATTCACTTGTATTGATCAGATGTGGTAGGTTAGTTTTACTAAGATGTCGTTTTGACTGTATATGAATCTTTATCAGAATAGAAGTATTTGACTAGCATTGACACAAAGACTTTTTTAGCAAAGATATAATAATGAATGACCATTGTTGGATAGGTAACTCCGTGTTACCTCAGATTTGTGCAGGTTTACATAGAGAAAAGTCTACCTACAACCTCCACTAATGGTATACAAAAGGAAGATAGTCGATAATGATAACTAGGACGAGCTAATGATGAAAGGCCTTTAATACTGTTAACTGAATCAAAAGCTCGACTCGGCTATCAAAGTCATAATACACTTGAATCAGTTATCAGCGCTAGATGCACTTTAATGTCATCTGGTACTAAACTGGTAGCTGCTTTGGGTGCTGTCCGATGGCTTTTATTAAGACATTTCCGAAACTAATAAGACAGTAAGTAAACGAAAAGGCGATTAAATGAAGTACGTCTCTGATATTCTTTCCAAGCAAATCACTGCATTTACAAACTTCCTTTATAAAAGAAAGGCGGATATAAGCCGAAGGTCGTAATAGCTCGACATTGTGAATCTCTTTCAGGCAAATGTTGCAAATTATATTATACCTGTGTTACATAAATATTTCATTAATATTCACTGATCCAAACGGTTTATGTAAAGACGTACTGTTTCATGAACAATTGCATTCTGTTATAATATTACATTATTATAAAGGAGTTATCACGTATTATATAATAATCATTTAATATTTATACCTCTACCTCTATTCTAGTGTACAAAATCAATTTAGTTTTATTTGCTACATACATTGTCCTGCCAAATCAATACTGATATTTCTCAGGTTCTAGATCATAATACAATTTGAAACAAAAAGAGGATCAGAAACGAAATAACTCTCTTATATTATATTATATCCTTTCATTGAATTGGAAAGTATAATTATATGAGACATTAAAGCATCGTGGTGCACAGCTTCTGTTAGACTCTGAAGAGACTAAACTCAGCTTTATTTATCACTCATCACACCAAGAAAGGGCTGATATGTTTGCTTGTTCATGTTCGCTATGAAAAATGCGACATATTGTTATACAAATCAATCAAATGTTTCGTCGCCAATTATTATAAATGAAATTAAATGGTAAGGTATAGTCAGGGAAATTTTGCCTAGACATTGGCCTTTAACGTGCACAGTCTGTAGCACACTGGGCCTCAGTTTATTGTCCAACCCGAACGACTAGACGCTTTTTCCATGTCAGCCCTTTTTACCTGCATCACAACTGAGATTGGAGCTTAGGAACCAGGTCAGACGATGTAAAAATATGACCATGCACTATGCTTGCTCTTGTTGATACAATATAGATTAAAGATCAAAGTTCACTACTTTTTTTCAAATTGATTTTGGTCTTGATTATGTGTAAATTGGCTTCAGGTGCTAAAATTGTATGCACAGTTCCTTCAAAAAAATCCAAGAATTTCATTATTTACTTTTATTACTTTCTTAAACTGGTTTATCAATTCGTCTTGTTGTAATAGGAAATACTGGGTATTTTGATTATCCAGCCCCTTAAGGTTCTACATGCTTGGAACAGGTTATAAAGATGCGACTCATCGATGCAATTTTCGAACATGGACATTGACAACAGGTTATGCATGGCTAAGAACGCTACAATTTCGACTGTAAGCTGTGAACACAAATACCGATTAGCCTAGCATTCACATTTCAGTGATCAAGTCATTTATAAATAACTTTATATTTCATAAAGAAATGGATAAAGGAAAACCTCTAAAAACTGACTGAAATATTGTTTCGATTAACATACTGGACAAAAGCGCACACTTTGCTTTCTGTGAGGAAGACATCAGCTGTGCATGGAAAGACTTCCTACAGTGATCAACAATTATTTAACAAGAGTTCAGTTAAACTTTTTTTCATTTAACCACAACATGACTAGTGGCATTAAAACTAATGTAACCAAAAAGACGAGTTTTCAAAGGATTAGGCTGCAGGCAAGACAGGAAAAATATTGAAAGTTGAACACGTGCTGAGCATTAAACTAGGTGCTGATCGATAAAAAATAATCAAAGATGGAGATTAAAAGAAAAGACTTTTGTAATTTCACAAAACATTACAAAAACAAAACTTCCAAGAAATTGAAAAGACACAAAAAAATGTCAAACAATTTAAGTCCCCGTGACAATACCAAAACGAACTAGCTGATCTTCAGACAGACTCATCAGTGGAACTCCATAGAGTAATGCGCGAGTTCAAGTGGCTTGACAAAAAACTATTCTAATTCGAGTGTTAGTTTCAGATGTCAAGACCCTTGTTCAAGAACGTTCCTCGAGCGATCGATTTTGCGTAGAGACCCGCTTCTCATCGCCACTGAGCGATTTTCCTACATTGTTCTGCCGAGAGTATGGCAAATGTAGGCGTAGGTTGACGATGGAAGCCACAGTAAGCGAAAGTAAAAGATCTTCGGACGGTCCACGGTCGTTCAAACTTGCTTATTCCCAAGGAATATTTTAGCCCCGACAGTACCGACCATTTTTTGTCCGATCAAAATCGTCGGCTCTTGGTCGTCTTAAGACCTTGCCTCGTCCATACTCTTGAGCTTTCGGTTTAATCGTCATCGGTCTCGCCTGTGCCCACAAGTGCCCGTAAATGCCCGATCACCCCACAGGCAGCGTGTGCCAAAATAACCTGTGTTTCTTGTGTGATATTGGCAGATATCGGCAGCTAATCGGCCGAAAGCGTCCTTTCTCAACCGCACAACGCACGAAGATCGGTCACACGCTCTTGGGAAGCGGGCCTCCATCAGGCCTTTATGTTGTACCTTACGTACGTACACGTACCAGAAACTAGTTAATTAAACTACTATGTTTAATTAAGGCAATCAGTAATGGTGATCACAGCTCACCGTCGAAATATGAGCCCTTAAATTCATGCGTGTCTATAATTACCCTCGTTTTAATGTTTCAAGTATTTTTAAAGGAATAATGCGATTTTCGTACATTTCTTGTACTTCTGAAGACTATTTACATGTATTCCAAACAAACCCCCACCCCCTCCGCCAACATGGCCCATCTATCCCTTTAAAACTATGTCAGCTTCATGACTCATGATCATGACTTTCCAAGGTTAGCCATCTAAGTTAGACGTCGAACATAAAACGGTCATCTATATGTTAGGAAAGTAAGAACAAATACTTTAATAAATTTGCTTTATTGCACATCGTTCTATCAATATCGAACGGACGAACACGACATATATTTCCATTTAGACGTACAGAAATCAAATTTGTGTCATATTCACAATCAGAGTAACGAAATTTTATTTTGGAAGTGAATGACTATCAAAATAAAAAATTTATGACGTCTGGTGGTGTAAAAATGAAATGTACTCTTGTCAGCCATTGAAGTTAAATCTTTCAACACAATGTAAATAATCTGATAGAAAGAATTGTAAATAAGATCAGATAGACAGTGTTTGGAGCCAGGGATAATGGAATATTTCAATCAAGGCGCCGCCTATTGGCAGAATACATGATTTATTACAGTTTGGTCGACAAGGGTCAATTTCATTGTTTGTTGTTGTGATTGGTTTAGGCTGGATTTCATCCTTCTAATTTCAATATTGAAACAGAGAATCTTGTGCGATATTTATCTGTTTCTAACGACCTTAGATAGTATTCAACACATTCTTCACGCACGGAAATTCACAATTCACTGGTATCAAAATCTACTTCTACATTTTAACAAAATCATCCACATATACAATGTCCTTTCAAAGTCATATCAAATGGTGAAATAATATTCCTGAAGCGTAAATCTCACTTGCATTCATTCTAAAAACAAACCATTTACATTTCTCAACTGCTTGCGAGAAGCTTTAGCGAAGGGTTAACACTATCCCTGGAGTGAGTAATGAACACTGAGAGAAACCAGACAGGTGTAGGATTAATAACCCGCAAAGTCAATGTTTTTGCAACCCCATCTTCACAATGTCACGATCTTCGTCCTTTACCTTAACTACCATAGCCACTGTTCTTGTATCAAGGAATGCTTTTCATGCAGGTTTTTTAGGATTGTTCGCCAGCGAATACAACCAATCATAGTCCTCAAGAAACAAACTATAAACAGTATAGTTTATTATTTATCGACTTTCTTTTGAAGCCCGTTATACGTTGAATTCGGTAACATAAATCTAACCAAATTTTAAAAACTTACTTGATACAATAATTGTGGCTATTGAAGTTAAGGTATAAGACGAAGATAGTTTTAGCTTGACATTATGTACATGTCATTTCCCAAAAGCCTGGTTGTGAGTGCATCATGAAAATGGATACATACATACATCGTGTATTTTCTGTTTGTGACCTCGACTGTACAAGAATATTTTACGGACGGCCACAGTAACAGTTTTTACAAACACCTTTATTAAAACAAACTAATTATTGAAGTGTTTGGTTCTGCTTCGTGGTGTTTAACAGTTAATTAAGTTTGTACTGGAACTGTTATAACTTTAATAGAAAAGTGAAGTAGGTGTAATTAGCCACCTTGTCTTCTTTGCCCTTCAATCTTCAACGCCTTCATTTCTTAAAAAAACATATTCATGAATATCTAAAGATGTGTTAGTGTGCAATGTGTACTATATACAATTTTGTAAAATAACACCTCAGAAATAACGTTATGAGCACAAAGAACGATCTTTCTTTGTTATAGTGGGCTTATTTTATCATTTCACTTTCGGCTATTTACACCAGAGGTGATGTACACACACAATGCTATTTAAACTTATTTCTTTTGACCGAGTTTTCCACAATGAAGGTTGTAATCTGTGTGATCATATTGATGCTGGTAGTCGTTCAGGACACCGAAACTTGGGGTCGAAGATGGAGACGAGGTATACACATCACACATGACCCCAAACGAAGGTAATGCTCATTGTAAACGCGAAGTAGCTATATTACTGAAGAAATGTTTTCAGGCATCACTGGGTTGACGGGAGATTTAAAGGATTTCTGTTTAACCAACTTGATCTAGATAGTAAGTTATTTCTTTGTTTGTGGACTCATGAATGACGAATGACGAATATTGCCTTTTAATATACCGTTAAAAAAAGTTAATAAATTTGACCAATCGTACAAATATTGAGCTAGTTCGTATCACTTACAATATTGAAAATCTTACTATAGTTTGTATCTAACAAGCAAATAAAATCATATCAGCAATATTAATATCTGCCGGTATTTTCGGTTACATGTTGAGCAACATCTGGGAAACAAAATACTTTTCCTGTATACACACGACAACACTTCGATAACATATTGGGCACATTATTACCATTTCTTGCTCGATAACATATTGGGCACATTGTTACCATTTCTTGCTCGTGTCTGCCATTTTTGTTTACATCACGTGACTTCAGATAGATCATGGGATTTATAGCCCATGTCTGGTTAAATAGATCTCAGCAATATCATTTGCATCTCGGTAAGAAAATCAATCTTGTATTTATTTGGATTGAATGTTTCTGAACTTTACACTTTTTCAACAACATAGTACCTTCTCAACATCTTGCTAGTTACAAAAATGTAGACAGTGTCTAAGTTCTTTCTAGAAAGTGATGTATTAGAAATGGACGAGACTGCTCTGGTTCCATTTCTTGACCTCGAAACTTCTTAAACATCCAGAACGATGTTTTCATATCGGACATGTTTTGTAAATGCTGATGTATTGGTTATTTGAAGTTTGTTGATTTTGGTGTATTAAAAGAGATACAATTATCTACATATTTGATACAACTAAATTTCACATTTTACTATCTTTTTTTCAAATTTAGAATCTGACACACAATTACCCTTGAAATTTAATAGATGTCAGTAATCCTAGTCGGAGTACAGAACAACAGCTAGATCAGAGTGAACAGGTCTTTTATGGTTATCCATGTGGAGGATATTTGGATATCGGATAAGAGTGCGATGCCCTGAAAGCATTGTTTTCATTTCCAGTTTTGCAGGTGTCGCCTGTCATTCGTCTGAATTTTACCTTTTTACCTTCTACAACCCAGCACCATAACTTTCAATTCACGGTCAATACAAAATTACACAATACAGTAATATAAATTGGTAAGACTAAAAAGATTTCAGTTATTGATCAATGGCCTGCTGGGAGACTTATCTAAGGTAAGTATTCAACAAGAGCACTGAATATATTTAAACATAGCATACCAGAAACAAAGACATTGGATTTTAATTGGTAGACAATACTTTTCTATTTCCATTACCGTTTCATGGTATAACTATTGCTAGCTGACAAAATGTGTCTCCTTGTGGAATCAAACCGAATGGAACATGATACTGGACTTGACAAGGTGAGGAATATGGCTGATAAGATTTTCCTCTTGAGAAATTCGCTTTTAAATACATAACTTTAATGCCAGATATGTTTAAGCACTGTTCTACGCTAGGACACACATAAGTGAAATTATAACGAAAAATAAAAGAAGATCTGTTACAGACTGCTAAGGTCACCGTTTATGAGGTTTACGTGTAATAGTAGACCCTACACAATATACGTGTGATCTTTCTGACTTTGAATTTAATATTGAATACATATTGAATTAAATATATCCAAAACACTGATCAGAAGCGTCTAGAAAAGATACAAGATAAAATACTCCCTATTCGCTCGAATTCTTCCAGATTAAAAGGCTCAAGATTTACACTATCTTGTTGACCTGGTCTAATAACATACGTCGTAATGCTACAATTTAATCAACATTATAGTATTTACTCGCTACTTATACTACAAGTAATTAATTGACTTGCTACTTACGCTACATCCTCTTGGGATACATTGCTTGAGGCTGTTATCAACTAGTAATTAAATGTAGAAGATGGCATTAAGTGACTTTAGACCCAGCTCAAACCTGGTGCTTTCTTGTTATTTCTGGTGAATTAAATAAGATAAAAATAAAGTCAAATTAAATGTTGACAGCATTGTCTACTCATCCAGTTGTTCTATTAATCTATGGACAAACAATGTCATTTGGGTCATTCTATTAAATGGTTAAAGGGACAGATCCGCCATTTGTTTGACCAATTGTACTTGTACAAGCTTATCAGTTTTAGTGTTCACAGCTCACCGTTGAAATTTTACCATTCAAATCCACGTGTGTTCAGAATTATTTGTATACATTCAAGAATCTTATCAATCCCAGAAATTGGCGAATCTGTCCCTTTAAGGTAGTATCAATCTTTATTTAAGCAACCGTTAAAGAGGTTTTGTCTTGAAGCAGCACATACAAATATCTGAATGCAGTACTATTAATAAAACATGTAAACGTGTGTGTGTTGCCTTTGGCATTTCTGGCAGTTGTTCTTCATTAACTACTAAATAAATAGCTAAATCTATTATGTTTTCTCTTCAAAATTTGAATTCACCTTGTGATAATGGATTATGTATTAAGATTTAAGATTAATGTTATATTCAGATATTCCAAAGCCTTGAAGGTTCGTTTAGGATGCTATAAAATCGATTTTCTCGCACATTCTTAAAGTTCATATTAATTTCCAAAAGGTCTTTAAGAAATACATAAACAATTAAACGGGTAAAAAAGTAACAAAGTGTGGATTAAAAATTCTTATAGATTTTTAATTTGAAAATTTTTTCGAATGAATAAGAAATTTACTTTTTGCTTTCTGTTGCGTCAATTTTAATATTTTGTTTCTTTTTAATTAATCTTGAATATTGTTTACAATTTAATAGAACTGTACTTTAAGGATGATACATTTTTATATCGATGCAGTGTCAATTAAAAAATGTAAAACTTTTCGCGTTAAAAAGGGGACTTGTAAACCAAGCCACATCTTCCCTGTGTTAAGGTATCCGTCTTTTGAATCAGATCAGTCATACCATGATCACTGTACACGAGATAAATCATCACGAATGTACCGATCACCAGATTAATCATACCATGATGTAAAGAGCCTTTCCTACCTAGATAAATCACCATGAATTCGGCTCCCACCAGTCTCATCACACCAAGATCAGTGTACACGAGATAAATTGTTGTACATTCATCTGGCACCAGTCTCAATACACCATAACTACTGTACACGAGATAAATTATCACGAGTCACCAGGCACATCACTCCAAGATCAGAGTACACGAGATAAATCACCGCGAATTTAGCTGGTACCATGCTAGACATACCATAATCAGTGGCGTGAATAATTTTTGGGTTAGCATTAGGCTCATCAGGTATGAGATGAATCACCAAAAATGATCAAAATCATACACAATTCCGAAGGTGTGACAGGATCTTCACCAGGATATTACTGAATGCATAAACATTATTTGTTGCGTGACTAATCATAATTTAGCACATAATTGTTCTACTATTTGAAAAATGTATGTCTGCATTCCTCGAAAATAAGATTTTAAAGCCCTGTTTATACGGCCAAATGTTACTCACAAGAGAATATTTACTCTTGGAGTATAGTTGCTTACGTAGGAAAAAGTATACATGTATTTACATTGCGTCCGGGGGTGTTTTATGTCAGGCCTGAATAAATAAAGTTTCCTGTTATACACATGACATTTTAGTTATTTCAGAAATGTCATAGATGAGGCTTGTCCTACAAAAACACAGGACAGATGTTCTCTACTTCCTGGGTGTGGGATTAGTCCTGGAATTATGTTGGAAGGGGAGTGTGTTGAGGAATCCACGCACTCAGTACTGGTGGAATACGATTGTTAAAAGGTATCCAGACGATACAATGTAGGTAGAGAATTTTCGTATGAGAAAAGAAACATTCTATTTGCTCTGCGAGGAAATAAAACCCTATTTGCAAACTGGAGAGTTTTATGTCACAGACCCCATTGAGTTGGACCATAGCTCGCCATAGCTAGTTCTGCAGGTTCCGAACACACAAATGTGTACATGCGATCTGCTACCTGGTAGAGAAGTATGAACAGTTTCCAGAGGATGAAGACTTGAAATTTGTGTTGAATTGTTTTGAGCAAACCTGGGGATTTCCAAACTGCGCTGGGGCTCTGGACCATTCAACACAGACTATACTTACTCACCTACATTCACTTAAAGCCCCGTTTATACGACCACGCTTACTTATATAATTAAGTATACTTACGTAAGTATATGTTCTCATATAAGTAAACGTGGTCGTATAAACGGGGCTTTAAGTGAATGTAGGTGAGTAAGTATAGTCATCGTTCTCATTTAACGTGATAAAATATAATACGAATACCTGTAATGTACAATAAGATTAAATAGAATTATATAATAGATAAGTTAAAAATATAAATTGATGGTGAAATTGAACATGAAAAAATTAATTCTAGTCTAGACTTTAATCTTATTATTTGTTTTTATTCGATAATGAATTAATAAATGGCGGACAAATCAACAGATTTTAGGTTGTAGAAAAACCATTCTAGTCACGTTCAGATTGTAAAGTATTTGTTAAGTTAACAAACATGCTTTTCAACATCTTATATTTATAATGTTTACAATCGAACATATGGAAACTAATATTTCAAAGCTTGACTGTGCAATTGTGCAACGTTACACCAATCATTCATATAACCTTTCTTTTAAAAAGTGGGGGGGGGGGGGGGGGGCATTCAAGCTAAAACGCCTGTGAAAGAGATTTTGGTATGACCATGTCGATTGGAAACTGATGTATATTAATTGACAATTATTTGTGAAAGTGTTGCTCTGGTGTACCTTTTGTCATAGACTTAATATAAGGGTTAGCTTGTGTCACTAAAGCACTATAACAGGCAGAATATTTTTTTTGTTTCATGGTACGTTTTAGTTTGATGTATGAATTGTGAATTAAACTTGAATGCCATTTTATTCGTTTTATCTTAATTTTATTTTTGGATGAGAACTTAAGCAGGAAATATAGAAGTGTCTATTTAGTGGTTCTAGTTTTATTCATGGTGGATTGCAACCTCATGATTTAGCGCTACACGATTACAACCATAACTGTATAGTGTTATTAAATATTTTTATGGTTAATTCATAGACATCAATTTGTTGATAAAAGATTAGGACATCTTATTACAGCATGTTTGATGCTAATGAAAACGGAATCGTTGTACGTGATCTCAATAAATATACATTTTAATCTAAGTGATAAAGAGTAACGTTTTACTTTTTTTAGATTAAGATATTTTTCTTTTGTTCTTTTCTCGTCGGTCCGTCCGTCCGTCCACAATTGCTCGTAAACACTCTACAAGACACAATTCTTGACGGATTTTCACAAAACTTGGTATGAGTGTACGTAATCATCCAAGGGTGAAACCTATTGTAAATCAGAAGAATCGAAAAATATTTAGTATAAGTTATTGCCCTTGTTCTTGAAAACGCGTTAAAATTTTAGCTCGTAAACACTCTAGAAGGGACAAGTCCAGACAGATTTTAACGAAACTTGGCATGAGTGTTGGTAATCAACAAAGGATGATCCCTATTGAAAATCAGAAGAATCAAAAAATATTTAGTATGAGTTATTGTCCTTGTTCTTGAAAACGCGTTCAATTTTTAGCTCGTAAACACTCTAGAAGGCACAATTCTTGATGGATTTTGACGAAACTAGGCATGAGTGTTTGTTATCAACCAAGGATAAACCCTATTGAAAATCAGAAAAATCGAAATATCTTTAGTATGAGTTATTGTCCTTATTCTTGATAACGCGTTCAATTTTTAGAACGTAAACACTCTACAAGGCACAATTCTTGACAGATTTTGACGAAACTTGGTGTGAGTGTTTGTAATCACCCACGGATGAACCCTATTGAAAATCAGAAGTGAAAAACATTTAGTATGCGTTATTGCCCTTGTTCTTGAAAACGCGTTCAATTGTTAGCTCGTAATCATTCTAGAAGGCACAATTCTTGAGGGATTTTGATGAAACTTGGTGTCAGTGTTCGTAATCACCCAAGGATGAACCCTATTGAAAATCAGAAGAATTGAAAAATATTTAGTATGAGTTATTGCCCTTGTTCTTGAAAACGCTTTCAAATTTAGCTCTTAAACACTAAAAGGCATGATTCTTGCTAGATTTTGACAAAACTTGGTTTTATTATTCGCTGAAGATTGTATATTTGCCTTTTAGAGTTTTCACGAGCCAAACATTTCAAGAACACGGGAAATAACTCATACTCAATAATAATCAGTATTGCCCTAAAGAGTTCAAAAGAAATGTATGACTGAAGGTTGAATATTTCATACTGGTGATTTTTACTGTATACTGCTATTATTTTTATTCAAAATCAAAGCTGCTAGTGGGCGTATATTACCTTGCCTGGCAAGCTATCTTTTCCCATTATTGAAATATTTTTGATTTCTTGGGTTATATTTTTTAGTTTTCATAATTAATATTTCTTTTTAATATTTCATTTTTTTCAATTTTTTTTAATCATCATTATAATTTTTTTTTTAAATTGAAAAAATGAGACGGTTTGTTGAAGGTAAGTGCAGATGACAATTACATAGAACTCAATTTCATTCCCTTTGATTTATTCTAAATCCTTCTCGCGCATCACGACATAAACTTTCAATGTACTTGTAATTTCCAGTCATGACCTTTGAGATCAAATCCATCAGTTGACTCGATTGAACCAATCTATTGTTCCAGACACAAGTCATAATCATTGATACTGAATCTCTTAATCTGTGGGGACAAGTTGAAAACCTTTCCGGCTTTTTATGTCTTGTCTTAACAAACTACAAATCAACTCCGACAAGTTGGCGATTTAGCAAATCAAGTTGAGGTTTGTTCGTTTTGTCAGTTTCATTGATTTATTGATTTGATAAGATTTTCTTGTCTTTAGTTACTAAAGATTTAACCAATAAACCCTTGGGATTAACTTGTTCACAATCTACTGTGAGAACGTTAAAGGGTTTTATTGGGAATACCGTTTCATTGACCTACATTAATTGTAGGAAATCTATTTGTAGGAAATGTGTTTTCTTAATCGCTCTATATCAGGAAATAAATTTCTATTGCATATTCAATGAGAGGAAACCTGAAGGCAGATTGACCCTATGCCATTTCTTGTTCGTGTTTACTTACAAAAACTATTAGATGAAAACAACTGACATCAGGAAATAGTTTCAATGAACTTACTTTTGAAGTCGCGGATGGTGAAGACCACACTTAGCGTAATGGCCTAATGTTAATATCACAGAAGACATCTCTATATTCATTCTCAGTTTCAGTTTCAAAATCACCCTAAATAACGTGCCAAATTCTTTAGATGTCTGTTTTTGATAAGACATGACCCACATTACTCTATGTCTGTAGACGTATTGTATGAAACACTTTGTATGCGTCATCTATCGATACCATTAAGCCAAAACGTTACATTAGTATTACCTATAACACTACCTCATTGTGATATAGACTGATTGTTTGATTGGTATCTTAAAACTTTGTTCTCAATTCCATAAGTTATCACATAACCATTTAACATTGTTATTTCATTACAGAAACATGATTATAAATTGAATGTCGTCTTATAACATTTCTGTATTGTTTCAATAACAGGAACATGTCTTATCTAAAGTGAGTCGGATTCCTAAAATGCTTGTGTATTCTACTTGCACCAGACTGTATGTTGTATATTTTGCTTTCATATTACCTGAGTTGAGTCTTTTAATCGTCGTGTTAATTTTGGTTTCGGTGACGAAAATAACTAGACAAACTAAATGAACGTAACTGGTAGATATTTTTTTTTTATCTAAAAAGCAACTATGTCAAAACTTTAATGAGAGCTGGTTATCATGTTGAATTACAATAATAAAATATTTTACTGTTAAAATAGTGCTCAATACAATTGTAGAGTTGTCTGAAGATTCAAGTTCTGTTTTTGAATATTTCTGACATTGAATTACATGATTCACTCAGCAGCCACTATCTAAGGACATTATTTATATGTATTATACAGTGGTACTGATGTTTGAAACAATGGTTGTCTTATATAAATCAGATCAACCATTCAGTTCTATAACAGGAATTCTAAGAAACCGAGAAAATGTTATTACTGGAAGATTTAATTATCTTTCTTCTTAATTAATTAATAATTAATATGAAAGTATCTTACTTATTAAAGATGTGCTATAATCTCATAAATCGTGCCACCAATAATTATTACATTATATTGTATCTGGGAATAGACTAGGTACTGTATGAACTCTGCTACCATCTACCTGAACATTTTTACTGTCCTTGTGTACAGAAAAAAGAGAGCTCTTTCTTGGTCCCTATGTTTGAAGAGTCCCTAGTTCATTTTCCAGATGTCCATTTGGGAACTCTCAGGTACCAACTGTCAAGAGGAGAACTCCTTAACGATTGGAGGAAAATTAATTGTCTCGGTGTATTCATGAAATATAATTAAGTCTCGAGGTGCTCACAGGAGGAACTCTTTCAGGTTCCAGCTGATGTCCAGAAGAGAACTCGTGCACGATTTTGGTTTTTAGTTTAATCAATCCACAGGTGTTCAAATCAGAGCTCTTTCAGGTTAAACGTGTTTAGAGAAATTTCCCAGGTCCCTGGTGTCCAGAGAACTCATTAAGGTTTCAGGTGTTCAGATAATTCTTTCAGGTTCCAAATGTACAGAGGAAAAGTCTTTCGGGTTCCAGGTGTTCAAAGAAATCTTTCAGGTTCCGATGTTCAGATGAGAACTCTTTTAGGTTCCAGGTGTTCAGAGAAATGTTTCACGTTTTAGATGTTCAGATAAGAATTATTTCAATATTTAGATAACCAAAATTACAATCAACCTTGTTGTATATACCTAACCTCTTTGGGACTCTAAGCTTCTTTGATAGATATTATCTTGAATGCCCTACAATTACTATCTCTCTTATCATTTTAATACACTGAAAGTAGAACGTTTGACACAGGAGGTTTTGTTCTTTGAAAACCTGTTCACAGTCTTCAATCTTCTAAGTTTTATTGTCTATGCAGTGTAGATAATGAAGTCTTAATTCAGGGTGTCGTAATGCCCATCAACTTGTTTTCCAATTTAACTGTCAGCCATAAACCCAAGAATGATTTTAATGAAGAGAATGCTCAATAATGTCGCTCGGTTGAATAACTTTAATACCTCTTATTTTCTCTAGTAAGAAGTCCAATACTGACTGTAGGCTGGTGACGTGTAATCGACCATGATGTGATATAAAGGGTTATTGGTCATGACGTTTTGTTGGTATGATTAATATTGCTAGTCGTAACCTGGGAGGCAGGAATCCTTCATTGGTGTAGAAAATTCATTACTACTCTGTCATACCATCTTATTTACCCTTATCTTTTGTACTTTTCTAACGAGATTGCCAAAATCTACCGTTTCGACCTACGAGAGAAATAGCCAAATTGTTCAATTTAGAACAATAGAACAAATAGATGCAATTTAGGATTTCGTTCCTTCATGAAAACAGATCTCAAAAGTTGGTACATTTAAGTCATCTTACATGCGAATTTTTTTACTACAAAGATGACGTAAATGATCAAATCTTGGTTTAGTCGTCAGACGTAAATCAATTACGTTAATTCGATTGAGGCAATCGTCATTCAAATTGTGTAATAATTTTAAAACAGAAACTACAATATCTGAAATTGATGGTCAACTTTCGTATACAGTAAATGACTTCAATTATCGTTTGATCATATTTCATATCTTGTATTGCTTCCAAATAATTACATAATTAAATCCACAAAGGCCAACTAGTTATATTCTTTAATGGTTCTTACTAGTAAGTGAAATGAGTTGCCATAACCAATAATAGTCGGTTAATCACCAATGTACTAAACAGAATATCAATGTACGTGTTCTTACCGAGCAGGATCGAAAGTGACTAATATTATATATCTTTGAAGAGTGTCCTAAGTGAGTGCAGAGTTGAAACAAAGAGCTACGCTATAAAACATAGTTTTAAGGTTTTGCAGCTTGTTAAAGATACGCGAAACGAAAACTAAATTAATGATTTTTTAGTGTTTCAGTCATTTGAATTGACAGTCGCTTAAATCAATTTTAAATTTACTATCAAAAATATTTTATTTCTTGATCTGTTTAAATATTTTATGAAACAGACATCAGAACGATATCTGAATGAGTTATCAAAACACAAACATAATCCATAATCTTTTCGTGATTTTATACTAACGAATTATTCAACATTTCATGTGTTTTATTTCATGAATTGTGTCTGGTTACACACTTTATTTATACACTGTATTTCTTTTAGATTATTTATCAGTGTTTAGCGGAAAACCATCAAGTTAGCAAATTAGAACTTATGGCTGAACTCTGAAATTGGGAAAACCCTGAAAGACATTGATTTCAATGGCAATATGAATCGCTAATCAAGCGTCTCAATTCAACACAAACCCATCAACGTTAAGTTTTTATGACAACGGACTCTTTTATAACTTCTTAGTTTCCGTGGGTTATATTTGTTCATTGAAGCTGAAATTAAGTCTAAAGTTATCAGACAGCTTTAAAGTAGGAAGCCATGAAACGTCTATAAAGTGTGATGAGGCGTTTTGGATATTTTACTGGTTAATGTTTTATAGGAAATATATAGGTTTCTAAAAGTTGTTTTACCTTTCGAATTCTGATAAACCGAACCTGGCTCAAATTGAAGAAAGCTCATATTTGTGGTAACGTGCAATATTAGTTTATCTTACAAACTCACAGACATAGTTCCAAGCAGTCAATAGTTTGCTTACAATGTATTTGGGGTGCAAGAAAACAACGATAAGATTGCCAGATTTCTACTTAACACTTAATGATAATAAACTCTTTATTTTACTTGGGTCAGAATTAGGCTCAATACACAAAAACTTGTTCCTGTCAAACATTCAGTCCATATTGATAATATAATAAATGAATGAAAAAATAAAAATAAATAAATACACAATACGATCGACAACCTGTTTAACAAATACACGTGTATTAAATGGATAGACAATGTTGCTGTGATCAAGTACATAACCACAAAAGATGAACAAGCACTCATAATTTAACTAATTTAAATACAAAACTAGCATATCAAATTGCCAATTAATCTTGAATATTGTCCGCGGAATACTATTTTGGCAGAATACTATTTTTATGTTCATACATAGATGTAATCTATCAGATGCAAATAACAGGATTTTGTGAAATAGAGAGTTACCTATGTGTTATCAATATCAATGGACATTCCAGACTTTAAATCCTTCACATCGAAATATCGGAATATGTGTCAATGTTTTATAATTGCTTTTACAATCAGTTTTCAAGCATTGTTGAATTGATATAGTTGGAAAGTCTAGTTTGGAGTTTGTAATATGTAAACACCAGGATATCGGTACCAGTGTTCCTATCTATAATTAATGTTATAATTATCATTTGTGATAATTGGAGGTGTTAGTTAAGTTTGTAAATCAGACACACCGGAAAATCTATATTTATGGCGGGTGAGTGTTATCTCTGTCAGGTGCCAGCATATAATTGTAGTTTCAGACAGAAGACACAGGAAAGTAGACACCACGATGGCTGCCAGCTCTAGTATTTCTATCCTATTAGTGTTATCACCATCAGAATGGTGTCAAACATTTAATTGTAAGTTTGTAATACAAAGACAATGGGGTATCGGTTCCAGTTTTCCTTTTCTATGAATGTAATCCATCAGGTGTGACAGAAATAACAGGCGACTAGGGAATTGAACTCAGCATATTGTAGTTCATCAATAGATTAGACGCCATCTATTTCTCTCCTACTTGGTCATTTTGGATAAAATATAAATGGAAATTATACGTCTTTATTGAAGCTGAATCTATCATTGGGTTAATCACGTATATCTTATATTTTCTATGTTTCCAATTGTTCAGACTGGAGAATGTTTCGTTAAAAACGGATTTATCGCAAAGTATAACAGATCTACTGTTATTTTGAAATGATGTTGCCGTACGCTCATCAATAATAAAAGGCAAATAATTTTCAAATTCCACGCTTTCATGACATTATTATCCCCATTAGATGTGACGTTTCTCGGACGTATCTCGAATGTCATGATTTCAAAAGTAAAGTACACTGCGAGATCAGTTCAATTCAGAGGAAAGGGGTGAAGAAAATTGGTTTTATTGAGATTTTAAGGCAATAAATTATGACGGGTTTTAATAATACCATGATCGATTGGAGAGATGCTGACCCTAGTCTAGTATTGTCTATGATTTATAGCCCATCACTACTCTCCTAAACCTTCTTAATATCTCTCATTTATTACATTCATGTTTCAGATCCGACTACTTTTACAAATTAAAAACTCTACTTAGTATTGTTCGTGGACAGAAAACAAATTAATAATTTTTCATATTTATCTATATCATTAATCAAAGGGGGTTTCTTTCCTCTTATTTTCACATATAGCATGGGCCGCTTTAATCCCATTTTCACACACGAGACTCCCTGATGCCTCCTTTCCATACGCCATGAATAATGTTCTGTATACGCTCATATTTTCTTTGAAGTTTGGTTTGGACGTAATATCTGTAGAAGTCTAAAGATCTAAATACACACCACATTGCAGTCGTATGTTTAAGAGTAATGGTGAAAAAGCTTCCTCTTCTTAAGATTCGTCTGGTATTGGCATGGTTGGAATATTAACATATTATCTAACTGTCTTTTCATTGTCTTTCTGTGAAGAACCATAGACGCAATAAAATATGAGATTATTTGAGAGATTTTATCTTAACTGTTTCCCAATCCACGTTATGGCTTTCATATCACTTTCCAGTGAAATCCATAGCAATATTTTATCTTTTTAAATTTTCCAATTACTCCCGAGGGCGGAGTATCTGCTTGAAATTAAAAAGTTTCTTTGTGAAGATTCTTGATACATTTGGCGTAGATCATGAGTTCAAATCAATATGGAGTCTTGCTGTTGTCTGGGATGAAATATATATCTCTTGAGGAAAGGGAATGGACTGTTCAGTACTCGTAAAAAGATAGGAGCACACCACAGGAACACAATTCCCTCATCTACATTTACCATTACAGCACATCGAAAGAATTCAACTTATTAACTCTTCCTCATTAACAATAACCATTACAGCACATCACAGAACGAACTCAACTTATAAACTCTTTTTCTTCTAAAATAACCATTACAGCACATCGAAAGAACTCAACTTGCAAACTCTTGGTCTTCTAAATATCCATTACAGTACATCACAGGAACTCAACTTGTAAGCTCTTCCTTATTTACAATAACCATTACAGTACATCACTGGAACTCAACTTGCAAAGTCTTTGTTTTCTACAATTACCATTACAACAAATCGAAGGAACTCAACTTCCAAACTCTTCCTTTTCTACAATTCCTGTTGCGCCACACCGAAGGAACTCAACTTACAAACTCTACAATTAAAATTAAAGCATCATAGATTTTCTTTTCGTTCATTGCGAAATGACATCGTTATCTGATGATGGGTAATGGTATATCATACATTTGAAGTGCGAATTTGCATTATAAATAATGACAAAGTTTCGTGGAAATGTTTTGAAGTAGTTATAATCATGCTACAAATGAGTTTAAAGAGTATAATGGAACAGCAGGCGATATCACACAGAAAACATCACTTACAATGGAGGAAATGTTGATTGATCCAATCCATCTTAGAGGTTTTAATTTCTGTTTTACATCATGCTCCAAACAACTCATTGACCTGTCCATCAAGTGGATGTAGAGTAAGAGGCGAGTCAATATCATACAAAACTCCTGATCTCTAGAGGATGTCGTATCACAATCTAGTCAATAGAATAGACAATTTTAATAGAATATATCAAATCCTGGGGGATGTAGTGTGAGAAGCAAGTCAGTTTACAAAGGATGTAGTTTAAGTAGCGAGTAAATATTAAACATCGATTCAGAGAAAATTTGTTTCGTGGTTTTCCATTTCAATTCTTACTTTTTGGAAACTTTTATGAAAGGATTCTCAAGACCATATGTTGTCTTATGTCGTATATTTATAGTTCTGTTTTTATGCAGAGAATGACAAATAAACGTTAGAAGCAAACAAGAGTAGACGATTCTTTTTAGAGATACATTATCTAATAAGTGAATATGTGTATATTTGTGCATGATGTACAATTTAAAGACCTGTATGTATACTTTCAGTTTTTCGTATACTTTTATTACCCATTATATTTTACAATAATAAAACATTTTCACTGTTAAAATAGTGCTCAATACATCAATTGTAGTGCGATATAGAAATACCACTGTTAAAATAGTACTCAATACACCAATTGTAGAGTGATATAGAAATACCACTGTTAAAATAGTGCTCAATACATCAATTGTAGTGCGATATAGAAATACCACTGTTAAAATAGTGCTCAATACATCAATTGTAGTGCGATATAGAAATACCATTGTTAAAATGGTGCTCAATACATCAATTGTAGTACGATATAGAAATACCACTGTTAAAATAGTGCTCAATACATCAATTGTACAGCGATATAGAAATACCACTGTTAAAATAATGCTCAATACATCAATTGTACAGCGATATAGAAATACCACTGTTAAAATAGTGCTCAATACATCAATTGTAAAGCGATATAGAAATACCACTGTTAAAATAATGCTCAATACATCAATTGTACAGCGATATAGACAAATCAAAACGGAACAACATGGACAACATGAAGTTCTGTTTTGATAAATCTTAACGGTTATCGACATTTTCCGATGGAAATATCACTCACATGTCTTGATCTCAATAATATGTGTTAAAGATGATATAAATAACACCCTATAAACCTAACACTATCACCTCTTCCAAAGATTTTACTTAATTGTTGATGAACTAGACGCCATGTTTATACATTTTGATAATTGGAACAAGACAAGTCTTCACTTAAAACTGAAATATATAATACAAAATATCCGTATCCGTGTCCGTTTAAGGAGGATTTATATCATTCTTGACAGCAAACTTTCTTGATTTTGAGTCGGGAATCATGACAGATATGTATTGAGTTAAACTATCATTATAAGACGTTGACAAGCATGTTTATCAACATAACAAATACTTTACAATCTGAACGTGACTAGAATGGTTTTTCTACAACCTAAAATCTGTTGATTTGTCCGCCATTTATTAATTTATTATCGAATAAAAACAAATAATAAGATTAAAGTCTAGACTAGAATTAAACTTTTCATATTCAATTTCACCATCAATTTATATTTTTATTGAAAAATCAGATAAAAACTTATATTTCCAGTTCTATTATATTATTTTTCTTCTATCTATTTGTAGAAGATATCTATGCAAGTAACCATGGAACACAATAGCTTTCTAAAGGACAAAATGGTAGAAATCTATAGTAAAAGTAATGTGAATATTTCTGTCATAATCCGTTTTGTTTGGGTTTTTATTTAAAGTTATTTCAGGCAAATGGTTTTTACTGAAGGGATGCCTTCACACAGAATTAATCCAAAACTAGCCTTCTCGGTATGTTTGTCGTTGGGAATCTGTTCATATGTTTGTACATTATATACATTTGGTTATTATAGAAACACGGTTGGTATCGGATAACTCTTAGAAAACAATGACTTTAAATGGACATTACACAACACTATCTATTAATCTTGTATCATTATTTTATATAATTAAAGGCATTATCAGCAACCATATAGCTAAACGACCATTTAATAAAATATTGTTCCGGTACTTGGTGTATTACTGCTCTGATGCAATGAAACACTTATTTTGTAAATACAGTTTGGGACGGGACTACTAGCATACTTCCTGAAGGCTGTCAAATTTCAAATCCACAGAATGTTCTAGTTCATCTTCTCAAAGTCAAGTTTACGAACTGCGTTTAATACCTCCATTCCAATAAACACTTTTCACGGAAGTTTTTAAATGCAGAAAGAACTATGCAGTGTACCTCCGTGATACAAGAAATGTGGCTATTGGAGTCAAGGTATTAAACGTAGTTCATAATACTGTCAGGGGATTACCTATTGTATACAGATTTTCAAATTTGTCCACAGTTTTCGCAATGCGTTATACGAAGTCATAGAGCATTGATCTTCTGAATCACCGGCTTCTGTGAGGTACTGACGTAGACATATCCTGTAATTTGTAAGGAAACTTATTGATGTATAAAAGACACCCAAAAGAATGAAAAATATTTGTAAGACGTGATCTATTGAATTAAAGTTTCCCCAGTGGCGTTGATTTGTTAAAGGCACTCTAAAGATTGAGAAATGAAGGCTGAGTCTATTGAGAAGACACTGTCAATATTGGGTTTCAAGAAAATAACGTAATTCATCTCCAAAATCCAGCCTTTTATTGAATCTTCTCTATAGAAGCAGAAATAGAATTTTTCAGTAAAAGACTCCCCATGTTTTCAACAGTGTTCTTTCACTCCAAAAGATATATCTTTATAAAGAAATGTTGAACAGCAAATGTAGCGTAAGTCTTCTGGAAGTTCTATTGAAATAGTTCAGATCTTTCTCCCCATGTGGCCAGATCTAATTAATTAAAAAGAAATGATCGATAGATGTTAATATTTTTTTCTAACTACATTTTTTTTTCATTTCCACACAATACCCCTTATTTTATGTTGCAAAGTTGAAAGATGCGCATTTAATGTATATCTCGTCCGAGGGAATAAAGACCAAAATTAAAGATAAAATATTCTCATAATATATAATTGTGCTTTATTGTTCTATATATTATATAAAATATAATCATTAGGGCCCTTTTCTTGGAGACAACCATTTTGTGGCAATTTTTTTCAGTATAGGGCAAGAGTGTCAAATTTGATTCACCAAATGCTCCCTGGCAATTATTATACGTGTTTGAGAGATTTGTTTCCAGTTTATGTACATTATAAAACAATTATGATTCTTTTTGAAATATACTGGAGTACTGGATGTAATTTCAAGATTGTAAATGGTCTCGCACTACTTATAACATTCAAAGTTGTTTGACCTCATCCTCCAGTTTCCTTTCCTTCCATCAATGTACTTCAAGATCTGATCTTGACCATCGCCCATCTGGCCCTCGAGCTGCATTCGATACTTATTGCATCAATCCCTCACAAATACCAACTCTCCTTTCTTCCCTCTAAATAATCTTTTTTCAACATGGTGTGCATGAATCGATGATGCTTAGCCTCCGATTTCCACTTCTTCAACATTTCCTCCAGTAGAGTTATTTTCTCCAACATTTGCCGATAAGTATCTTGTTGATCGTTAAATCTTTCCCATACATCAATCAACACCCTGAAAACATTCATTTATATATTAATTGATAGCAATTCATTCATCCTTCCATTCGATAACTCAAGGGGTTAAAAATTAAATGGGGTGGATTCCGTTTTTTTGTTGGGATTTCAGATTAGATACAACAGACAGTTTGCAGTGAGGGAATTTTAACAAAGAACTTGATCACATTGAGCCTGGTAGTCCACGTCAAACTTAATAAACTTAAATCAACGACAAACCTGGTAAATGTCTAGATTCAACCTTTGAATTATAGGGATGCAAGCTAGGGACCTAATGATTCGGCGTGTTGCTTCACTACGACTGAAATATTGAATATGGATGTTGAGATTTAGAAAGAATCTTCTGAAAAATCATGAAATAACCCACCTATTTAACGATTGAACAGTTCTTCCAAAATATGCATTAATTTTCTCTTCTCTTTTCTTCCTCAAGTGTCCATTTTTAATATTATCTCTACCTGCCCTGTTTTTGTTAGTGAAATATTCTTTGAATTTATTACTCAGAAATGACTTTACTTTTGATTTACTCGTCTCTGTTGTATCGCTCGCTTCTAAACATTCTCTCAGGATACATAAAGCCTCTTTAACAAGACGCTTAGTTTCGTCATCAGCTTTTCCAAATAGAAATGGACGTTCTACGTTTTCAAATTCAGATATCAATTCTGCCTGCCAATTCTTTTCATCTTCCTCCATAGCTGTTCTAATCTTCTTTCCAACCTCCAAACCTCGTTCTACTTTCAACCTACATAGCCTATCTCTCGCCGACCAATCAGGAGTCCTGCACTTTCTTTGTTGCATCTTGTCTACTTCAAACAATCTAGACGTAGTAATATCAACAGATGCTCGTTGTTTTTGTGAAATTGGTGTCGAAATCTTAAGGGATGTTTTATCTGTTGACAATGTGTTGTTATCAGATGCTGTAGTAGAGGTTCGGTATACAGTTCTTCTTCCAGTTTGTGTAGAATCTTTGGGCAGTTGATTTACAGAAACATTTTCAGATAGCTGCTCATCAGGATTTTGAGAAATTGTAGGTAATAACCGAGGGGCCTTTGCTGTTTTGGGTCGCTTCACTTCACGATTTTTCCGTTCTTTGTCCTGAACTGTGATTGATTTAGAAGGTATCTCTTTGGCATTTGTTTGCTGTGTCCCGTAAAGTGTTCTGTCTCTCTTCAATGTGCCTTTATTATTTACCTCCTCTATCTCCCGTTGTTTCCGCAATTTGGACGCTCTCGTTTCTTTAATGAACACTGGCTCAGGCTTTTTGTATGGTTTGGGGGGAGCTGGTTTGAACGTTGGTGGTGGAGATCGTTGTCTTTGCAATGGTTTAACCTGTATATCAAATGTCATATCTTTTAAAGTCTCCTGCTCTCGCTTTTCGTCTTCTAATTTCTTTAGCCGCCGAAGCTTCGAAGCTTTAGTCTCCCGGACGGCGAAATCTGGTGGTGGAATAAGGTCACCATTGGGATAGTCCCCTGGGGTGTGAAATTTGAGGGGCGGATGAAATCCTGGCCGTGGTCGTCCTTTAGCTGTAGAAGTTGACAGAGTTCTTCTGTGACTTTTTGCCAAGGAATCTTTTACAGGGTGTTTGTCCCGTGCTTTGACTGCCGGTAACACGTTCTGTACATCATCTAGATCATTTTCCATCTGTAATCTATACTTCCTTAATCTTGAAGCCTTGGTTTCACGTACTACAATGTGCCCCTTGGGATGAAATGGCGGGACCATTGGTTTTGGAGTTTTTGGATTGCTTGGCATTCCATTACTTGGTAAATCAACGGCTTTTCCAGAGTTATCAGTGTAGGTTTGAGACACACTGTGCGATTCTGGGGAATTATCACCACTTTCAGTTATCCCATTGTTTCTTTTCAGAACAATTGGTTTTATTTCAGAATAAGAAGTCAGAGAGTGTTCAGCTTGAACTGATTTAACTCTCTGATCTTCCTCCTTTTCCTGCTTTTCGATTACGATTTTCATTTCACGGGGTAGAATGTCATGTAATCTTTCCTCCTCGTGCTTTTTCATGTAGGCATTGAGTTTATCTTCCTTCTCGTCGGAAATTTCAGGATCGTCATTTGTTTCTTCTCCAATCTCAGAGTAGTCGAACGTGTTTTTATTTTGGCTTGGCTCCATCTTTTGATAGCTCGCTTTCAGTTGCTTTTCCAATTGCCATTCATTCAAGGGTGATACTGCTCGTGCAGAGAACGGAGAGGAAGAGATACTGACTCGGTTGGCAGTTGTAAATATTGATGGATCAGGACTGCTCAA
>NW_008707077.1:302703-323055 GCF_000327385.1 Lottia gigantea | reverse complement strand
TCAGTTGCTAAAATGATCCTCATATTATTGCCTCAGAAAATTTTACCTTAGTAGACACTTTCGGGTAAGTTCGAGAAACATTCTTCTGTGTTTCGGTTTTATTCACGAACATAGAGTTAACTGATGCTACTCGTTCTAGAGACTGTTCACGAAATACTGGTGACAATTCATCAGATAAAGCTCTTCTTGGGGATACTGTAACATGTTCATCATTGGACGCATCTCGTAATTGTTGAGATTGGACATATTCCAGGGCATCTGCTAATCTGGAGTGACACCTACGAGATCTGTAGTTGTCTTGGGAAGGTTGTTGGTTTGATTTCAACTCTAGCTGTTGATTCAAATCCATGATCGTGGTAGATACTGGAATAGAGATGTGATACGGCGATACAAACATTTTTCTGTTCATGAAATTAATCGGATGTTACTTTCTTTCTTCTAAAACATGATATCATGAGAAACCTTAATTTTAAAGATGATGGCCTGACATTCTTGGTATAATATAGGCCTAAATCTCAGATGAAATTATTTTGAGTATCAAATGTCAATATTCATTAGAACGTCGTGTGTAGGATATTCTTGGGCCAGCTTGTTATCTTTTTGTCTACGATAGTCAATGATCAGTGTCAATGAGAACTGTCATATGGAAACGAAGTATGGTGAAATCAGACTGGCGTAGTAAATTTGAAAAACAAATCAAGCACGTTATGAACTATGATTTTTTCTAGTTAAAGATTCTGTTTTTAAAGATGATTATGTGGGTGGTACTTTAAGAATTTTCTAAGTAAAGGTTTAAGGTTTGGATCGTTTGAAATGAAATTAATCATAAACTTGCGGGAACTTCGTTTTGACAATAGCACAAGTTCATACTGTTAAAATGAACTGTAAGTTTCAACCATGTTAAGTTATGATATTTTTCATTCAATTTTCACTTTAAAACGTTAAATTCATTTCCAAATTTTGAAATGAGAATGAAAACGATTAAAGCTCACCTGTATGACAAGAATTTCTTGATGTTTAAGATTAAAATCGGTAAAAATTCGTTTAAAAACTACTCGTGACTTTAATTCTGCAGCATCGTGGAATACAGGGTATACTGTGACATCATAATCAAAAAACATCACAAGCGTTCGCTTGGTTTTTTATGTGCTCCCGTTTTAAGCCTAATTTAAATTAAAATGTGCTGTTAAAAATTGAATTTCGAAGTTAATGGGTCAATAGTGGCCTGGAATAATAAAACGGATTCCTTTCGGCAAATCTTTTTCTTTGTCTTAATATTTTGTGTGATCACATTTCAAGTCAGTTGACAAACCAAATCCATGTTCAAAAAATATGGAAAGGCTGATGGAAACGAACCTTCTTTGTGAACAAAATATAAAGTGCTAAGTCAATCATTTGACATGTCTTAGAAGCTACGGTTGGAAATTGTCTGATTGATTTAAAAAAGAATCCAGTGATTAATCTTAAAGTTTGAAACTGTCGGTTATTGTGACAGATGTGTCAATTCTGTCGCTTATCTTGTTTTCAAACCGTCTTATTTCAAATACCCAGTAATCAATGTTTTACTCTCGTCCCTGGGTAATATGTCTCAAAGGCTTCACAGTTCTTAACATGTTGTAAAAGTCTAGACGTAAAATCGAACATATTAAGATTTTCTTGGGGTTTATTACGGCAATACTTTAAATACTATATAAATGACATGGAGTTTTCAAAACATTATCTCATGGAATCGCGAGAAAGTTTCATTAGCAACCCACAAAAAGATAAAAATAATTTTTTAATGTCAATATACTTTGATATTCCAGGTAGGGCAAGAATTATTGCGGAACTAATATGGCGTGCTGAAGCAGAGCCTTTTGGAATTTTCAAGATTTGTTTCTTTCCATGCCGTCATGTTACTTCTGTACTTACTTCTGTATTTACCTCTATGATATGTATAACGATTCATTCAAATTCCATTAGCAACTTTGTTGAAAATCTATAAATTCATTTAATTTCCATCGGACTGTTCTTTGTTAATTTAATAATAGACAGCAATTTCAGGTCAAATCGGAGGAAAACCAAACCAGGCAAACCAATATTTTACTGTATTAGAGGATTTTGGATTCAAATTGAAAGGTATATATTCTGATAATAGTTATTTATCTCCAATTAAGGAATCAAAGTAAATAGTTTCAATAGATGTAGGTCAGTGTCTAGAATAATTGTTATCATTAACTAATATTTCTCTTGATGCGTCCTCATTACTAGATTTAACTACTATAAGTGAAATGAAATGAAATGAATGGAGTTTTACGTCCTACTTTTCTGCACCATACTATAAGTGAAGGGGATTCGTCAACTATAATATGTACCAGTAGATACTGCTTGACGAAATCATTGTTATTTGAATCTTAGTTTTAAATCTACAATGTATCATAATGCGAGCAAATCTTAACAAAGAAAAAACTGGACAGACACTGGTAAAAACTATTTTAATGGCAACTATATTTCAATGATCTTTATCCACTTGCCTTCACATTTACAAGAATACGCAAAATCTTTTAGAGGCCAGTTGCCTCTTTTTCTGAATTCACCAATATATCTATTTTAATTTTGTAAATATTTATATTGTCACCAATCCAGTTCGTCCACACCTCCTCCACAACTGCTTGGTAGGCTGTATTTTGATGAGATCTCGGATGAGATTGATTCTCGCGATATTCCGATGAACGTTTCTTTTTATTTACCCCCAATACGTCTAAATGAACTTGTTTTAAAGCTGCTGTAAATTTTTCTGTGGATGTATAACCTTTCGGATGGATTTTGTGAAGCTCACGATAGTGGTGAACGTCTCTGACTATTGTCCCGTAAATTATTATCTCATTGTATTGTTAATATGTCTAGAACCGGACTTCCCGACGACACACACACACTCGTCACCCATTGTCTATGCCTTTAGATTTGAATTATCTGCTTACAACGACCATTGTCCAGTATGTAGTGCTGTCCAGTCTGGCTGTAAGTAGGACTGGTCATCAACTATTGTTCGATAATAGAGTTGATAATTCACTTAGTGTCCATGAAGTTATTCAATCATATCGTCTTTATCAATAGAAGCTAGAGTGACCTCCATTAAACACGTTTTATACAGACGTGGTTAACACAATTAGCATATATAACTAAATTATTAATCCAATCTGTCCACGTCCATAATACAATAATTTGTTACACAATACATTGGACACACTGATAGTGTTTTTGGTTTGTTATAATCATTTATATGTAGATTGATTTGGTTATTAATATTTGAGAAAAACAATAAATCACACGTGATGTGATGACCTAATTAATAAACTATATATTATTTACTAGTCTCATGAGTGTTACTCTTCAAAATTATGCTTCCGTTGACTGACCTTGTTCACTTTTCCTTTAACATAGGAATATCATATCACTTGTCCAGATCACTTATACCAATGACAGTTATCTTAAAGGTAATGACAGAACGTCCTTATAAGATAAGATCTTGTGGATATAATATATGCATGTATCTGTGATGTTCATTTGTATCAGAGGCTGTTTTATGAGTAGAATTTACGTGTTTTCGGGACTTATGGTGCATGTTTATTAATCGAAGACGTATAACAGTCACTGCCATAGTAGCAACCTAGTACGATTGGGGAGTATTATGATTAACTTGAATGATAAATTACAACATCTACAATGGTTTTGGAGTGTCGAGGGTTTAAATGATTACTCTGGGTATGTGAGGACTAGAAAAGATTGGGAACCAAGATAGAAATTCCTCCCGATGTATCTTCAGTGCCGGGTATCTCCTTTCACCGAGTTATTGAAATATAAAAGCCTAGTTCTAAATTAGGAGTGGTTCATTGATTTCACTAAACAGTTTATCCTAAATACTGATGACGATGCATGACTTTTTCAACAAGTAGATCTTTAGCTGTAACAAAGTTGGTCTACGGATACAGTACTGTTGTGAACAAAAAGACTTTCTTCAAAATAAATTCTATTGACAATAAATAAAGGCTATAAGATTGTTCAAGATAAATTCTAGAAATCGAATCTTATTATTAGTTTGTGTTGGCATTGTAATGAACTTGTGTCAATTTCTAAAGAGTTAAAACAAACGGCGTGTCTAGACTCTATTTATTCTTTATTATTATTATTAATTTAATTTCACTAGTACAATACTGTTATACTAATAGAATAAAACATATTGATATTATTATGTTTAATCAAATACTTTTTCTATGAACTGAAATGACTGCTTAAAAACTTTCAAGAAGTATTGTATACGACAAAGAGTTATATGTTAGAATGCAATTGTTGAGTTCTATCTACAGTTTCCTTTCTATTCCAATTTCTACCATCTGTACCAATAGTTTAAATGAAGGGCTTTCTTTGTGCCTACGTGTATTAATATGCTTCGTTGTTGAGATTCCAGTACATAACAAGATCGTGGCTGATCTACTTACGAAGGCTAGAGGAAGTATGTAGCTAGTGCTCGCTCACCGCTAATTTTGCCCAATCTTAAACTCGAAATTCTGTAACACATTTTATACATTTTTACTGCTTTACCGTACTTAATTCACTTTGAATGTTAGGAATATTTCACTTCCTATATCCGACTCAATACAAGGAAGTAAATGTTGAAATTTAAGAGAAGTTTTCTTTCCTCAAATCATGTTTGTGTAAGATTATGGTTTACCAGATAGTATTGATGAATGAAAATTACAAGATTTTTTAGTTTTGGTGAAAGAAAGTTGTTAAAAGTGAGTAATTGACAAGGTGTTCGATATTTTCCATTAATTTACTCTGTAACCCAGTTTTTTTAGTATCTGTATTCTTCGACATCCGGCAAAAAACCTTAATGAAGCTTCTGTAAATGGATGTGTCAAAAATTAGAGAGAATTTGACGAGTAGTGAGAAGAGTTTTTCTACTAACTATTGAATGATAAAAATTGGTAATTAAATAAATTGTGTTTCGCTGCTGGATAATGTAAACTTACATAAAATAACGTAATGTATCTTTTCACACGAGAAATTCCTCCAAATACTTTTTAGAAGTGTTATGTTCCATCCATATACTTGAAATAAATGCAGCTAATGTTTGTGATGACAGTAAAAAGACTTACCAAAAAGTAGATACCACTGAGTTTAATAAAATAAAATATAAAATCTTATTGAGCTTATATAAATTTTCTGAAGAGTATGGTCACCAGCAAATATCTTATTGAGGTAATATGACGTTTTAGAAGCATGGTCAACCGAAAATTTATTAATTTCTCTGAAGAACATAGTAATATGAGTAATATGAAGTTTCTGAAGGGCAGTCAGAAGCAAAATCTTAATGAGGTAATATGACGTTTCTGAAGGGCATGGTCACCAGCAGATATGTTAATGAGATAATATGAAGTTTCTGGAGAGCACAGTCACCAAAAAAAACTTATTGTGGTATATGTAATATGAAGTTTCCAAAAAGCATAGTTATCAGCAAATATCTTTTTTTCAGGTAATATGATATTTTTATAGAGCATAGTCAGCAGCAAATTCTTAATGAGGTAATATGAAGTTTCTGCAGAGCATTTGTTCAGCAGCAAAAATCTGCATAAGGTAATATGAACTTTTTCAATTAAAGGAACCACAGTGGTCGGACGGAAAACAAATTGGTGCCGATGAACTCTATAAGTGTTCCTGATGCACATAAAAAGAATAACTTTTAATCGACCGACGATTGAAGTTTTTATTTACTTCGGAAAAATAGAAGTAGTCAACAAAACCAGTAAAATTTCAATCAATATGTATACAATTAGAACTAATTCCTATGATTTTGTGATTTAACCCTATCCTTTAGAAATCTTATAACTACGGTAGCTTGGAGGAGAAACAGTTAAAGATAATAATTGTGATAAAGACTGTATTTCAATTCCTACTTGGATCGAGAGAAAGGGAAAATTGGGCATCTTCGTTCGAAAGGACAAACCTTGTTCGTGTGAAGAACTGACTGTGTGTGTTTGGGAAAGTATAAATAGTTGCTGTCGTCCTGGCTTATTTATATTTGGCACATAATATTACAGAACATTCAGCATAAATCAAGAGTGATCACAGAGGCACGAAGAAAACATAAAATTGCCTTGTTTAATATGGAGGTAAACAAAAACGGTTCTACTCCATCTTTAAAACTTGTCAACCTGCATCTCATACATCATATTTCTTACTTTATCACTTAATTGAAATGTTATTCGCGCGTCAAATTTTTTCCACAATTTGTTCTTATCACAGAAACCACACTTTGTAAATGTCAGAATTCTTGAAACCTTGGTTTAAAACTAGGGTATAAATCATTTGGTTTTAGCAAAGTTTAAAAATAGAGTCTGAAATTGGTTTAAATGATTTATTTTGGTTATGTGAAAAGTTTAACTATTCTTTGACAATCCAATTAATATTTTATGTATGATTTATAGGAATATCTTCTGTTGAACTGTTAGTTTTTCTCTATAAAGAAACTGGACAACCCTTGACATAATAAACCCAACCAATTAATCAGTCACTATAACAGCTAGTATTTATTGTTTCACAAATTTAACGGTATCTGTTTTGTTTTGCTGATCCTTTCTATTCCCGTTTAGCTCACATATTGCATACATAGAATATTGGGTATAACATGATGGTATTATTTGACGTCAAGTTTTATCATTTATCATACATATTTTATAATCCCTTTTGCATGTGAACGCGATGGAGGCTACAATTTAGATCTCATAGAAAGTTCATTATTTACATGCTAGCATACAAAAATCTATTTAAAATAAGGTTACAATTCCGTATCTTTTTCGTTTTCTGATATTTTTTTTGGTCTACATTAGACATTAAATTAGATTTACTAAATGGCACCAACCAGCATTATAATCTGCATGAACTACGTATACATTGTGGAATTAGACAACACAGGTTATCTCAAAAGCTAAAACCGTTTAGTATATTCATACATGTTGGTGACGGCAACTGCATAGCGCCAGGAATAACCCACTGGTCTCTGGAGAGGGTTGTATCTATTTAAATTTCAATATAAAAATATAATAGCCAGATCTCTGGAGAAGAGTCGATTAATTCCAGAGATTGAATTCTGGCAGTCTAATTATCAAAAACACGATTCCCGCTCCTGTGAGAGAAGATAGATGCAATTCAAGTTTATACTGTGTGTGATAAGTAACGATTTTGTTGGAGATATGTCGTTCAACTGTCCCAATATCCTGCTTATCACCATAACTAGTTTAGTTTCTCGGAGACATTTCCATATCAGCCCTAATCGAGAGAGTCATTTAAAACAGTTAAATACTACGTCTGGCATATGATAGACATTCTTAGATAGTATTTTTTGTGTTTTGCAATTTTAACAGAAAAATCATGACAGAAAAGGTTTGACCTTAGAAAATTAATTCAATTACGATTGATTTCTGATTGAACATTTAGACGAGAGTCATATACCTGAAGATATGACCTCAATCTATATAAGATTTTCCCAGTATTCAATTGAATGAAATGGTCAAGGGGATTTGAACCGAATATAATGCCCCCGACTAGATGTTAATATGTCTTTGATATCTGCATGAGTTCACTGATAATTATAAAGTTCTGGTTAAATCAAATGAAACGTAACTGTGTGTCCAAATTCATGCTTCTTAATTAGCCATTACGGAAATGAAGATACTGAGTTGAAATTAAAAAATCTGGGGGCAATTTCTTGTACCAATCCCAGTTAAAATCCAATAACTAAATGAAGGAACACAATAAATATTTAGTTCCGTATGATAGAGATATTTGAAACTGAACATTAAGAATATCCTCCTATTATCTTTCATGTTATAAATATTGTTTTTATGTCTATCTGTCTCTTCATCTAGCGAAACATTTGTATATTCTTTGATTTACATCGACATTTTTACAAGAATTTTCAATTTACTCTCATTTTACGGACAGTGGAATTTCAGTGAATGTGTCTGATTTGATTTGGGGTAAATTTGCTATATTTTATTTCTTCGCATTTCAACAGACGTATTTCCTAGATGAGAAAATTGAATAGTTTCTGAGAAGTGGGAGATTAAAATTCGCTCTTACTTTCTTATTAATGTTCGACTACAAAAATAACAAAAGACAACAGTAATGTATATATTGGTTTACGACCCACTTACATTGAGCTCGAACCCATCAAACGTTACTTCAGTATGGTCATAAATACATGTCATTCTCATTTAATAGTTTTAGATAATGCAGACATCAATTGGAAATAGGTTTGAATACAATCCATTTACCGTATTGAAAACTCTGGAATTTCGTTTGCATTTTTTCTACCGAAAACTTCCCTTTCATGAAATTGAGTCGAAATTAGTTTGAAACGTGACACTATGAACTCAATGGTTTGGCTCCAACAATCATTAATGTGAAGGAAACCTGATAAATTTTAGATAGACTTAAGACTGCAAATATTGACGACTTTTAAATAAGGCCAATTTCCGAGTTTTTAATCCAATCGACCAGTTTCCAATTTTCTTTTCAATGTTGTACCAGTTAAAACCAGTCAACATATACTATTAATTTCTTCACAACATCCCATTCAGATCCTTTAAATACTTAATTATTATGCTTTAGCGTGTTTGGTGTCCGTGTGTTCATTGCAGATGTGTGCTGTTCATGTGTTCATTGCAGATGTTTGGTCTTCGTGTGTTCATTGCAGATGCTTGGTGTTCTTTGGCTCATGATTATATATGTTTGGTGTTCGTGTGTTCATGATTACAGATGCCTGGTGTTCGTGAGCTCATGATTACAGATGTTTGGTGTCCGTGTGTTCATTGCAGATGTTTGGTGTTCTTCGGCTCATGATTACAGATGATTGGTGTCCATGCGTTCATGATTACATATGTTTGGTGTTCGTGGGCTCATGATTACAGATGTTTGGTCTTCGGCTCGTGTTGACAGATGTTTGGTGTTCGTGTGTTCTTGAGTACATATGCCTGGTGTTTTTGGGCCCTTGAGTACAGATGTTTGGTGTTTATGGGCTCATGAGTACAAATGTTTGGTATTCGTGGGCTCAAGATTACATATACAATTACAATGTTTGTGATTATTGAAGCCTGATTTTGATGATTATATGTGCCCAGCGTTTAATTTATCTTGTATTCATATTACAGATTCTTTGTTCCAACTATTGCACTTCGACATATCCTTTGATGCAAACCTACTTCGAATCGAATCGATCAATAGTGACGATAATAGTGTAATCTTGACTTTTTCAAGGTTCCTCTTATTGAATACTAGTCGTAGAATGTTTTTGACATTTTAATGAAAAATCCGCAGATTTATCAGAAATCAATGAGAGTTAAAGCACAAAATGTTTCCAACAGTCACATGATTTGTGGCTTTCGTTGAATTTCTTCAGGAAACTGGACTATTTTATCCTAATATGTCTTACCCTTTACATTTAACTGTCAACACAGTAAAAACAACTTCTTAGACCAGCCTAGTCCGAAACTTGCTGATATAACTCAATCATCGTCGTCGAGAGTACAAAAATAGCTCCACTTTATTACAGTTAAACTAGTGAGGGTGTTATATATATGTTCATATTCAGTAACTGTTTTACGTAAGGTTAACCACTAGTAACTTTTAAGTATTCTAATATCGAATGAGATAACAACACGGTTGTTGTTTGCAACAACTTAATGTACATTTTTTTTAAATCGTCAATAACAATATTTGTCGATCTCCGTCTCCATTTAGCTACATTGATTTCAAATTCAATATGAATTTCATTCCATGTTATAAAAGTTTTCTAAAATCTATTTCTTTGAAATGCTCCACTTCTTACCATCCGTAATTATCATAGGAAGATAATTATTTGATCCCGTCAAATTTGACTGCGACAATTTACGGAGACCAGAAATATACTGGGTTGCCGGAAAGCGTGAAGAAAAAGCGCGAAAATGGCCCAATACCATAACATTCACATTCAAACTGCTACATGTGCCACCATATTGCGTTCCCAAGTTACGCTTGTAATAAAATTCTATGGAACTGTGGCATTTGACTGTTATTGCGTTCACGGAGATTATTGGCGAATAGCACCCATCGTGCGATATGCTTCATATTCGCTAATACCACTCTTATGCCACGCTTATTGAGCAAAAGATCAACTGGAGATAGCAGTGTGAATTGCATTGCATTTCTAGAATTGTATTCGTTACAGGTCAGTTCGTTGTCTGTAGGATAAACTGACAGTCTCGAATGTAACCAGTTCAAACTATGATTGATTAAATTAATTTCGCTCATTTTCCCTTTCTCCCAAATATATTCCTAACGTCAACAATATTTCAATCCTGTTTGTTTTCCTATGCCTCATCTAACCTAATTACGTCTCCCTGTCTGATATCCTTTCATCAAGTAAAATAATAAAATAGTTCTCGGTAATGAATTAAAGAAATTAATTTCCCTGACCAGAAGTTGTAATATTTCAATGGATTCATTATCGTTAATCACTTATTGCTTCGCCAATTCTATTTTAAAGGAATTCTTTCAACCTACAACTTTAAGTTAAGTATGGAGCTTACATCTTTATTAAGCCCATTCCAAAGAACGTAAAATTAAGATAACACCTTTATTCTGTTTCTATATCTTTGAACGTACCGCTTTCTAAAGACAGAACCTTGGTTCAGGACCAATTCCATATGTATTCATGTTTTCATATTTGTGATGCTTATATTATATTAAAAGGTTATGATAAAGCTCAATTATTTCTGGAAATGAATTGTTTCGTTTCTCAATCCCTACCACATCGTCACTTCTTTACACTATATTCATTACATAATATTTCATTATATTCCGAATCATATTCTGAATTGTGTTGTTGATTTTAGAGGAAATGATACCTTTATGTTTTATATTATATCAGATATTGCTATGTTCTGACTGACAGGACGGTTCCGCCGGTTTAGTTCTATAGAATACCCAGAGCTATATATCAACAACTTCTCAGTATATAGTTTGAAGGTTTGCCTCGGGGGTCCAAGATTTACATTAATCATTGGCGTTAAGGGACAAATGAAATGAAAAGAATGGAATTTTACGTCCTAATTATCTGCACCATGTGGGCTAATGAAGACAGGCAACGCCATGTAGGGTACAATGAGGGAAATTTTGCCAGGACAGCAGCTCTTTTTCGATTTCCAACTTTTACGTGCACATGGGGCCTCGGTTTATTGTCTCATCCGAACGACTAGACGCTTTTTCTATGTCAACCCCTCTTACCTATATCACTGACAGGGGGAAACCTGGTTAAAAAATCCGGAGGCATCATCTCAACCTTTGTCGAGATTGAACCCTTAGTCTTCAGGTTAGCGAGCAAGCGGTGTTAAGGGATACGATCATGTCATTGCAAGCAATATAATAATAATGATATACGTGAATTACCTATTAAAGTAAAAAGCTTATTTTACTATTTCTATCCTTAGATCTACGAAGGTTATCGACCTAACATACAATGGAAAAGATGGAAATTCAGTGCAGGCAAGTCTCCATCCCTTAGTTTGCATCATAAGCAGATCTATACCAGCTGATAACTTTAAGATATCTTGCCTCAAAACGGATTGAAATTAATTGTCATCCACCCAACCGGAAGTAAAAAATTCGGTAAGGCTATAAATGGCCGATTTTCATACAATTGACTGAATAATTGAAGAATACTCGTTGACATTTGCAAAATGAAATCAAGGAATTGGAATTGAAGAATAAATAAAAAATGTTGAAAATAAAAAAAAAAGTCTTAAATCCTGCATTTTATGCAATTTGGAGTATTCTTTCAATATTATTATATTTTTATAAAGAAAAAATTCACTTGTTTCCCCTGCCCCCAACTTAATTCTGACCATTATCAGCACTGCAAGTATATCGATATTCGTCAATAGCATAAAAAGGGAGATAATAATGAAAAATATCCGAGGAAGTTCTGAAGATTTATTTCTTTTTTCCAAGTAATAGTAACCCCATGTCGTATTTATGTTGATCGCTTAGTTCATTCATTATCTGTTTCTGGGATTTACAAATAAAAGTACATGGAACCTGTCCTGACGTTCCTACATCGTGGGTTGCTTTAGCTGAACATGTATATTTCTTTTCACATTTACATACAGGCTTCTGCAATGGCAAATTTAGAACAATTAGTTTTACGCGAATTGAGCTCAGATACAAAAAAGAGACAATTATTCTGTGTTGATGACTGTCATTAGTAACGTAACGGGTCTATTAAATCACCAGTGAGCGTCGATTTACATTCAATATTTTAATATCAGAATTCCAAAATTAAGAAGAAACTGATTATTTTGGTGGAAAAAGTTTGACCGATTTCCACTCATAGACTTACCTCTTCAGAAATATAACATTTTATTTCTTCTTTTGGGTTAAAGCAGTGAAAATCAAAGGACCAAGTGTCCTTAGTAGGGCACTGAAAATATAAGAAAATTGGATGAGCATATATATCCAAGCGTTACCTTTTATAGTGTTTGAGGTCGCTAATTGGCTGGATTAATGAAGCACGAGCACGTTTATTTGTTTACTCACTACACATCCTCTCTGTACAAATTTATACAAAAAGGAAAGGGTGACATTGGGTACATTAAGTATTGTGATTGAAATGAACAAGAAGTATATAAGGGAAGGGGTAAATAAAATTGCTCAAATTCAAATTTTAGGATGCAAAGATATATAATGCTAGTAAATAGTACATATTGTTCCTAACTTACATCAGCTTATAACCACCTAGAGCAGGGATATTCAACCTGGATTGAAATTTTGGTGGGTAATGCTCTTTGCAGTTCAGCATAGAATTGTATAACAATTTAAGTATATTCTCCGACATAAAACAGTTTGCAGGGAAAACCACGAAAAAGAATTGATAGGGGGAAGAGGTCTAATAGTTAGGATTTATAGGGGAAGTGGGGTAATTGTAAGGATTTATAGGGGAAGTGGGGTAATTGTTAGGATTTATAGGGGAAGTGGGGTAATTGTTAGGATTTATAGGGGAAGCGGGGTAATTGTAAGGATTTATAGGGGAAGTGGGGTAATTGTAAGGATTTATAGGGGAAGTGGGGTAATTGTAAGGATTTAGAGGGGAAGTGGGGTAATTGTAAGGATTTAGAGGGGAAGTGGGGTAATTGTAAGGATTTATAGGGGAAGTGGGGTAATTGTAAGGATTTAGAGGGGAAGTGGGGTAATTGTTAGGATTTATAGGGGAAGTGGGGTAATTGTAAGGATTTATAGGGGAGGTGGGGTAATTGTTAGGATTTATAGGGGAAGTGGGGTAATTGTAAGGATTTATAGGGGAAGTGGGGTAATTGTAAGGATTTATAGGGGAAGTGGGGTAATTGTTAGGATTTATAGGGGAAGTGGGGTAATTGTTAGGATTTATAGGGGAAGTGGGGTAATTGTAAGGATTTATAGGGGAAGTGGGGTAATTGTAAGGATTTATAGGGGAAGTGGGGTAATTGTAAGGATTTATAGGGGATAAAGCAATTGATCAAGGATCCTGAAAGGGGCAATATAAAGAGAAAGGTTGAAAAACCCTGACCTATAGGCTGGCAGGAGTCCGCTAGACTCTGAATTTTTATTCCACCCAAAAGTCTCCACTGAACAGATCTTCTATTTGCTTGAATCAATTTTGTCAGAGATTGTTACTCACAAGAGTTACGCACATGCGGCCTATAATATTTATCATGAAAGGATTTACATCCGAAACTTACTATTGGTAGATCGATCAGCTCATCGTGTTCCTCTTGGAGTAGATCAATTGGACCAGGATCATTGATCACCTCGGATTCCACTACAGGTGTAGCTTCCCCATTACATTCTCCACCCAGTACTATTATAATCACAGCTAACCAGATCAAGATTGGTAATCTCATTTTTCAGTTCAGTTCGACAAACACCGACTGCTGGTTTCAATCCTAGATGAAGTTCTAGTTGAACGGTAAAATGATTGAAGTTAGATCTTAAAGGAACTAAGCCTGTTGTCATCCTTTTGTTTATTTTTTAATATTAAAGGAATTATACACAGTAATTTCCTTTTTTATAGAACAAATTGAATATGCACCTTTCACAATAAAATTATGAAATAAATCTGGCGAATCTTACCTTACACTACTTTTGAAAGTGCTTGTAAGTAACGATCATGAATAAATTTACTATGCGTATATGAACTTCAGTTGTACAGTATGATGCATCCTTACAAGGCATAATTTCAGTGTTATACCTTTAAGATGATGGTAACTTACTATACCAAGAATAATGACTAGTTGGCTTTATTGTAGTGATATTTTAGACAATTATATTAACTAATTACTAGAATAGCAATTACGAATGGTCTGACACCAGGTCCACTCCTAACAAAGTTTGAATAAGTATTATTATTTAAAATTATTTTAAATAATAACACCTCTATATTGTCGATCAAACTGCATGCTATCCCAATGCGTCATTCTTTGGAAACAAGCAGAGATAATCGCTTTAATCATACTAAATGACCAGTTGTTACATAGTGGCTATTATTAAACGATCTTAAAACAATCTTGAGCATAAAAAATAAGTTGATGATTATTTGAATGATTTTATTGAACATAAAACACGGATCAATATAATGTTATTGCCACAACCATATTTCAGTTTTCAAATTCCAACCTCTTACTTCATATCTGGCTTTTCATTAGAAATTGTCCATGTTTTTAATCAGGCTATACGTACACTTTGGAAAGGGGGTGTTTGGTATTACCACCAGAACGCACCATCCAACCGATATTGGTGTAGTTGATAGTTTTGATCTAATACCAGAAAACGGAATAATCCGTTATTCTGAAGGAGTTAGATTAAATGCTTTATTTTAAGTTTAGCTGCTGGTTTATTTATTACGAATGTCAGATGGGACAAGACCTACTCACAAACAAAATCTTCACGGATTCTATAGATATGATTAGTTTATTTAACGTTAAAATAATCAGATTCTTTAAATGACTAGTTCCTTTCTGGCAATTAGTGCTCTGGTGATTGGGAATACATTCTTAACAATTAAATCTCGCAAGTTATTTAGTCTGATTTTAATGTAAGCACTTCACTTCTTTCAGGCGATAAAGATATTAATCAAATACATGTACATAGCTATTGGTTATCCCCAATCTGCTGAACGGCAGATTGATCTTCTTGGGTTTGTCGAATAATCCACAGGTTAAAACAGAACAGGTTGGACTTAGAAACTGATTTCAGCAGCGGTCCAACATGAGGGAGGATTTCTGTCATATTGTCTGGACTTATTCATAGAATTATGGAGAAGTTTTTGTCTTGCCCGCGTCACACTCCGATTGGGAGAAAATGCGTTTCTGGTCCGTGTTGGGTTGGGCTGTGATGAACGATTTTGCAATGAGTTTATATTATAACTTTTTGTCAGTTGGTGATTAAAAAATCCATTATCACATCTACGAGTTAGATCGCCGATTTTAGGCTGGTGTGAAACTATCAACGGTGTGTTCCGAAGTTCCTCCGGACTGTCCGTGATACCGCTATGAATTATGGGTAACCCGTTAACCAACCGATTGATCTTTCTTCTTTCCACTTGACAATATGATAATTTCACTGCCGGAAAGGATCCGCTGGTTTTACTATCCAAAAGTTTTTCACCGTTAACACTAAGTCTTCCACTATCGCACGAGTCTGGTGACAACAAAGCTATGTCCCTCCCACAACATGGCACACCCATACTTGGAATTATATGGGGATCTTCTTCGTGGTATGCTCCTGTCATCGTACACAGACTTCCATCTCTGATGAAGGAGTACACTTCCTGACACCAATTTTCAATCCAGCGACGTTTAAAGGATGTCAGGCTCATAATTGTCCTAGTTATATCATCACACAAAGAAAATGTATTCCTATCGGTATTTGAATTCCGGAATAAGCCGAAGTTTATGTTTTTGCTGTAGTAATGCTGATGAGTCTGTAAAGATTAGCTTCTGGACTAAGGTCTTGAACTGTAAACTGAAATGATAAACAGATGGTATTGTTGAGTTGAGAAACATTATATATCCATGTAAATGTGAGCAACATATGACCTTGATGCTGCAATGCTACTACTAATGCAAAATGCTGTATACGAACTGTGTATCTTCGCCATCTGATGTCCATCTAATACTGACACATGTTGGGAGATCACCGATCACGATTTATCAATATAAATCCCTCACAATATACCCAACTACAAGGAAATTAGAGCGTCCAAATACTGATCTGTTCAATATACTGCTCCATGCCCAGTTGACTCTCGCATCCAAGTGATATTAGGACCAAATGGTGTTTTTACTCAACACTGAACAACACTGTTACCAGAGGCAGGTTATATATGACGTTCCTTAGGGGCATTATAAAGTGTATTTACCTACAATGGTTTGAGTGAAAACAACAGTTCTGTAGTCCCTGGGGTCCTCTCAATGTAATATACTAGTCAATCAATCACCAGTTAAACACATTTATTAATTACATTAGCAGACATTAACTACACCACAGGCACTCGTATTGAAAATTGTCAAGACCACTTCAGACATTATGCGAGCGCATTTATTTTCATTTTAAAAGATAAATTAAAATGGATAACTAGCGTTGGTGTAGGTTTAGGATCTGAAAAATAAGTTTTAGTTATTGCCCGTGAGTCACCTTCTTAAATACTGTTTACTTTCATGTTATGTTGCAGCGACTCAACTTCCATAAAGGCTGGTTGAAGTCCATGGGCCCCAATTCATTAGGGGCCCCATCCCCAGAAAAAAAGCAGGCGAGCATAAATTGTTAAAAATTCTCCGGAAGGGACCCACTAAAGTCCACGGGCCCCCACTCATCGGGTTGAGCCACTGTTATTTTGCGTATCTTAAAAGTGACTGATCGAATTTACTGATTGTATACTTATTAGTAATCACGTTCTTATCATGAATGAACTATTCATTGCACAAATATCTAATCTAATAGAGGGAAACCTAGTGCAGTCAAAGGTAACTATTCAAATTGGTCATTGTCCTTCATCTTGAGGTGCGTTGGGGAAAAGTATTGAAATAAATCAATATGGGGTATAGACGTCGATGTAATTAATACAATAATAGCTCTATACTAATATCGTGGTTCCATTGTTCAAAGCATGCATATGTGACATAATTAACTGGAGCAGTGTTCGTTAGGCCAAATTAACCTGTCGCTTCATAGCTGAATTACGACAAGAATATGTTCTATTATAGTTATGATATAAATGGGTAAGATACGACATTAATTCACTTACCTAATATATACAATAAAATGTTTCAACCTCCGTTATATCTAAAAAAATACTGTATATGGAGCTGGTTGTTTTTACTGCTGTTGTTAAACTCTGCGTTAGAACAGACCATGGAACGATATCACTTATATTCCTTGAACGTCCTCTACAACATATACAGCATTTACAATAAACCGTAATTCTTTCAAGGTGGTTACATTTAGTATTTGTCAGAGGGAAAAATAACCGGTTATTACCAAGCAGGTCCAAGTTGTAGTCTTCAGCAATTATCGTTAAATCCGCGGGTACCCTTTAAAAACGCAGTATAGTGGATTTACAACTACAACTATATTTTGTCAACAACAACTGTTTGCTGAGGTAACAGTGAGTGAGATTATATTCTTAATCCCTAATCTGCTTATCGGCTTAATCCTTTTCAATTGAGAAATATTTCTACGTTGGTTGGTGGACAAATTTTGGTATAAGATTACCTATATATAAACTAACCAATAGCACAATCGACATCGATTATAATTGGATTAATGGAAATTATCTCGAAAATAAAAGACTGTCGAATGATTGGATTGGCTAATCAGGTGTAAAGGCCAATCACTGGACAATCAGAAAAAGCTTTGACAAATAAAGAGAGGAAAATGTCAATTGCAATTGAAATTACTTTCATTGCATCAGAATTGGATTGAAATATTGCTTCTAATAACCTCTTTATAAAAATTTATTATTTTCACAAACAAAGATATAAGCTTATTGTTGAAATCCAGAAAATCTGCCGAATTTTCACTAAAAAAGGAAACTAAAAATATCCCTGAACTTTATCTGTTTAGCAGATATAATAGTTTGCTAAACGTAAAATCCTCTCAAAACGTCTCTAACAATCGACTCTATAATCAGAGTGTATTATGACATGTCTTTATCTTACCTATAAAAAGAACTAGATAGAAATAACAATAAGACGTTATGGGTATATTTTATATGTAACCCAGGGTGACAACTGATCAGCTTAATTTCAATTAAATCGAGTGAACTTTAAGGGATTTTAACACTATATCAGAGACATTTATTAGGCTATGACATGAAATGAACCGCGTCTAATACATCTGGTATAAAGGTATTCATGTATTATAATGAATATTGACGCTTAAGTCATAGGTAAAGTAAATCTCTAAACTAACGACTATTACCTAAATAGTCTACAGATGATTTGAAGAACACAAAGGATTTATACCACTGTATACAGTATTATAAATGTGATATATATTGCAATACGAACATAAGAGGACAAAGTGGTGGATAAAGTACGACACTCATATTTTGATCTTGTAAATTTGGCATCTTGATCAACATAATGTTAAAATGTGACATCTTGTCTTGGTCACTACAGTAAAAAACGACATCTTGGTCAGCATCATAAGCTATGACATCTTGGTCAGCATCATAAAATATGAAACATTGGCCAGCATGATAAAATATAAAATCATTGGCCAGCATGATAAAATATGAAATCATTGGCCAGCATGATAAAATATGAAATCATTGGCCAGCATGATAAAATATGAAATCATTGGCCAGCATGATAAAATATGACATCATTGGACAGCATGATAAAATATGAAATCATAGTGACATTTTGGTTACCACTGTAAAATACAACATGATAAAATTTGACATCATGGTCATCGCAGTAAACTACAGCATTTTGGTGAACATGATAAAATTTGTCATCGTGGTTACCACAGTGAAAACGATATCTTGTTCAACATGATAAAATACGACATATTGGTCAAAATGATAAAATTGTAAGATCTAACATTGTAAAATAAATCATCTTGGTCAACATGATGGAATGTGGCATCTTGGTCTACATATTGAAATATGGCATCTTGGTCAACATAATGAAATATGGCGTCTTGGTCAACATAATTGTGATATCTTTGTAAAATAAGTAATTGTAACGTAACCAAAATTAATCTGCATAGTAAAATATATCATCTTGATCTAACATTATAAAATATATCATCTTGATCTAACATTGTAAACTATATCATCTTGATCTAGCATTGTAAAATATGTCATCTTGATCTAACATTGTAAAATATATCATCTTGGTCAACATGATGGAATGTGGCATCTTGGTCTACATATTGAAATGTGGCATCTTGGTCAACATAATGAAATATGGCATCTTGGTCAACATAATTGTGATATCTTTGTAAAATAAGTATTTGTAACGTAACCAAAATTAATCTGCATAGTAAAATATATCATCTTGATCTAACATTATAAACTATATCATTTTGATCTAACATTATAAACTGTATCATCTTGATCTAGCATTGTAAAATATGTCATCTTGATCTAACATTGTAAAATATATCATCTTGATCTAACATTGTAAAATATATCATCTTGATCTAACATTATAAACTATATGATCTTGATCTAGCATTGTAAAATATATCATCTTGATCTAACATTATAAACTATATCATCTTGATCTAGCATTATAAAATATATCATCTTGATCTAACATTGTAAAATATATCATCTTGATCTAACATTATAAAATATATCATCTTGATCTAACATTATAAACTATATCATCTTGATCTAACATTATAAACTATATCATCTTGATCTAACATTGTACAATATATCATCTTGATCTAACATTGTAAAATATATCATCTTGATCTAACATTATAAACTATATCATCTTGATCTAACATTATACAATATATCATCTTGATCTAACATTATACAATATATCATCTTGATCTAACATTATAAACTATATCATCTTGATCTAAAATTATAAACTATATCATCTTGATCTAACATTGTAAAATATATCATCTTGATCTAGCATTGTAAACTATATCATCTTGATCTAACATTATAAAATATATCATCTTGATCTAACATTGTAAAATATATCATCTTGATCTAACATTGTAAAATATATCATCTTGATCTAACATTATAAACTATATCATCTTGATCTAGCA
>NW_008707077.1:293610-295218 GCF_000327385.1 Lottia gigantea | reverse complement strand
ACTGCACTATATGTTTATATATATGTATGTAATATTTGTAATTCTTGAATAAATATTGTTTAAAAAAAAACTGCACTTATACTTCATAATCAATTTTGATAGATCAGAGAAGACAAAACTAATGAAATACTCTAGTATGATCTATTTTAGGATACATTTGTACTTCAGATGGTGATAACATATAAATAGTACCTTTTATGTATAAAATCTCTCAAACCTTCATGACCCATGAAAATGGCACAAACTACAGTAGTTAAAAACAGTTGAGCTGACAAAATACCATACACCTTCCTCAAAAATCCTAAAATATACAGAAAACAAAAAAATATTTTTTATTAAAATAATTATTATTATTTATTTTTATATTAAAATGGAATAAAGCAAAAAGTTCAAGTACCGTAAAGTGGGGTTACTTTGCACTATTTATTTTTTAATTTTTGTGTATATTCGTAATGAGTAAGAATTTTGATGCTTTGTTTGTTCTAAAATAGTGGTATAGAATATTTCTAACATTCCCCTAAGGTAAATCGACCTTCTACAATATGTTGGACATTTTTTTAAAAAAAATGTTGCTGTGCAAAGTCTCCCTAGGGGTCGGTGTTACTTTGCACAGCAGAGGAAAAGTTAAAGTTGAGCAAAGTTAACTCATCAATGAGTTTGCTTTGCACTTTAAATTTGTTTTAAAAAAGTATTTTAAACATTTCAGCACAAAATTAACACTTTAACAAAACAATTTGATATCAATTGAAATATTAACTGAAAAAATGAAGGAGTCATATTTTGGTCTCTTACGCTTAAAATGATAGACTGTATATTCGGAGAACTAACAATGTAATGAATAAAACAATGCACACTGCATAAAACCTTTAAACAATAACAAACAGGATTTGAGGTCAACTAACAAGAATAAGCTTATTAATTAAATGTCTTCCTCAAAATACAAAAATCCTCTACGCCCAATCTCTGGTTCTTTAACCACCCCTACTATCATATCATAGTCAACATTAGAAATGTCCTCTGTGTCAGGCCAGAAAAAACAATGTTTGTCTTTTTGTTTCATGAACTTAACCAGATAATCAAAATTATCTTTTTTTTGAATAATTTGACCAACAAATTTCTTTGACTGTTTTTTCCCAGCATATTCCACAATAACCCAGTCTGCTGCTTTTAATTCTACTGGGCTCTTTTTATGCGTTGCAGATTCTGAATTCAAGTTACTTTCACACTCAATGTCATGTGATTCTGATTCAGAGTTGTCATCAGAGGGCATTTCTTCCTCAAGGACATCATTTTTTTTTTTGGATTTGCTTGTTCCTGGTTCTGAATCAACTGTCAAAAGATCTAGAGCTGATACAGATTTACCAGCTTCAATATTAACCCTTTTCTTCCTTTTTTTAGCACACTCCTTTTCTGGATGTCGGGTTTCTTGCAGGTGAGATAGCAGAGCTTGACTTACAGTCTGTGATGCAGCAGCAGTGTTTTCATCAGAGTCTGGTAATTTTCGTAAAATTTTCTGTGGATCAAATGGATGAATTCCACAGGTTTCAAATCCTTTCACAAGGATTTCATTGTTTATCATGCCAATACGTAAACAAAGTTGTTGTAGAA
>NW_008707077.1:292770-293560 GCF_000327385.1 Lottia gigantea | reverse complement strand
TCTGGATATACTGTAAATATAACATTTGATGTGGAGAAGAAACCTCCTTTTCCTTGTGACAGGTAAACCTTGTTATACATCACCTGTATTGCATGTTCATATTGAAATATAACTTTTCTTTAAATTTCACAAAAACTAGGTGCCAATTAATCTAAAGATCATAAAAATCTTAGAGTTGCAAATTTTTGTGAAAACCTCTTTATGATAAATTCACTCTTACAAGTGCTGGCAAGTGAGATTTTTTGTAAGACAGATCCCTAGCTTTATAATAGAGCCTAGCTTTATAATAGAGCCTAGCTTTATAATAGAGCCTAGCTTTATAATAGAGCCTAGCTTTATAATAGAGCCTAGCTTTATAATAGAGCCTAGCTTTATAATAGAGCCTAGCTTTATAATAGAGCCTAGCTTTATAATAGAGCCTAGCTTTATAATAGAGCCTAGCTTTATAATAGAGCCTAGCTTTATAATAGAGCCTAGCTTTATAATAGAGCCTAGCTTTATAATAGAGCCTAGCTTTATAATAGAGCCTAGCTTTATAATAGAGCCTAGCTTTATAATAGAGCCTAGCTTTATAATAGAGCCTAGCTTTATAATAGAGCCTAGCTTTATAATAGAGCCTAGCTTTATAATAGAGCCTAGCTTTATAATAGAGCCTAGCTTTATAATGACTATATTATTTAAAGATAAAATGTATATTTCAGCAATGGAACTCAAGCTAAAAGTGAAAAAACAGAAGAGAGTGGAACTAAAAATTTACGAGAAAGGAAACAAAATTTGGAAAAATGTAACC
>NW_008707077.1:120239-292720 GCF_000327385.1 Lottia gigantea | reverse complement strand
AACATTGTAAATATATCATCTTGATCTAACATTATAAACTATATCATCTTGATCTAACATTGTAAAATATATCATCTTGATCTAACATTATAAACTATATCATCTTGATCTAACATTGTACAATATATCATCTTGATCTAACATTGTAAAATATATCATCTTGATCTAACATTATAAACTATATCATCTTGATCTAACATTATAAACTATATCATCTTGATCTAGCATTGTAAAATATATCATCTTGATCTAACATTGTAAAATATATCATCTTGATCTAGCATTGTAAACTATATCATCTTGATATAGCATTGTAAAAGATGTCATCTTGATCTTACATTGTACAATATATCATCTTGATCTAACATTGTAAAATATATCATCTTGATCTAACATTATAAACTATATCATCTTGATCTAGCATTGTAAAATATATCATCTTGATCTAACATTGTAAAATATATCATCTTGATCTAACATTGTAAAATATATCAACTTGATCTAACATTGTAAAATATGTCAGGGTGTTTCAAATGGTAAAATGATACAATGTGTAAATTTGTCTCAAATATAACATCTTGGTCAAATGTGGCAATATTGTTTCCCGCATGATAAAAAACTGAAGAGCTTTGGTAGTATTCGTAAGGAGACGAAATGCTATAAACTAGACACAAGAAATGGTATTTGGCAGTTGAAAAACGAGACATGTTATATTGTACACCACCCGTGTAATATTGTTTTGGAATTTGGACAAATGCACAATAGACAGGTTATTTTGGCATGTGGCACATTATTGTAGTTTGTGCATATGTACTGGTATATTGTAACGTTTCCAGAATATGGTATTGAGACAGAAAGCATGCTATATTGTTGGTAGCTTGTACAGCAGACATGTTATCTTTACAATATATCCTAGATTGAGCATGGAACAATTGTGGGCGAATCAGTGGCCAGTAAATAAGATTTGAATGTGGCACTACCATCTTCAGTTCTTTGTAATATCTTGACCATAGTGCACACATGTTGAGTTTTTCACCTCAAAAAATGAATCTAAACCCACATAAAACGACCTGATACGCAAATGGTCGCAAATGAGTCTTTAATGATAAGATAGCTTCAGTGTGCACAGGGTTTTACACTGTGAATTGTTACCAGATATACTATATTGTAAATTGGGATCACATTATTTAGGACTCTTGTATCTAACCTGTGAAAGGTGATCTGTCTGGTTTTAGTAGTATATACGATAAATAACACTATTTTTAACAACCATATAAATTTATTATTTACATCCAAAAAATTAATCAAAATTATTACAAATAACTCCTATATTACAATACATGTTTTAAATCATGTTACATCACCAAATAATCATGATTTTATGATCCATTACAATAATGACAAAATGTTGATACTACAACCCTCTTAATCACAATTTTTTTTAATTTACAATAATAAGTTGATCAATGATACATCTGCTCCCATAAAAGCATAATCAAGAACAGTTCATTTTATTTTTTAGGTAAAATAAGTTATATAAACTATATAGACTGAACTTACACTGTGTTGAAAACTACTTAAACAACCCTAAAACGAATTGGACTGGACTTGATCATATCATAACTATCTCGACAATGGTGGCGCTCGATTAGAGAGTTCTGAACAGGTTGCATCTGTTCCCATTTTGCCCCCAATCGAACAGTATGAAAGTCATGTCACATTCAAAATTTTCCCCTCTATTTTTTCTCCACCCTTTCGAATTCTGTCTGCAACTACTATTTATTCGGAATGCTTTCTGAACTCTATTCCAACATGTTCTGTTGATTTCATAAATCCTGAATGTGCAGAACTCACCTCTCTTAATAACAAATTTCACAGTTTCAATCTGAATTTATTAGGCCTACTTAAAATAATAAATCATATAAACTAAATTAAACCCTTCTCCAAACTGAAAGACAATGAAAATACTTTGACAAACATTAACACCCATAGTTTAATAAAGATTTTATATTTTTGATTGAAAGTTTAGGGTTTTATTACAGATTTATATACAGAACCCAGAATAAAATATAATTAATCAGATCTCAATATATGATCATTGAACCCAGAACCAAATTCAAGAAACACATAATTGGAAATAGAAACACAAGATCTTGTATGGAATATTTTCAAAAAGTATTAATTAATCTTGTTAAGATGGTTTACAAATTACAAATGTTTCAACAACTTATAGTGACAAAAAAGAAATTCCAATCATAGAAACACTAAAAAAAAACAGCATTATGTTGTTTTATGCGACATAATTTTATATTGACAAAATTACAAAAAATGCAGAATTGGAAAACAAGTACGAATTCAGAGCTATATTGAGTTAATTTAGAGTTAGATATCCTCTACCATCTGTGACAAATCTTAGATCTAGTTATTTCTCTGGCCAACAAGGCGTAGAATGTGTAAAAACAAATTGATGATATCTAGATATAGGTTGATAGAGGCCATAATGTACTCCTCTGGTGATAATTTATGCATGATAAGATGAGTATCAAAAATAATAAACATTGAAAATAAGATAGCACCACCAATAGCTATCATTTTATCCATAAATTCTGTATGGAAGAAAATCTGTAAAATAAAACAGAGCAAAAGCTTTCATTACAGTATACTTTTCTTTTGTCATGGATTCTTCATTTATGGTCTGAGACAATTTTTTTTACAAACTGTGTTTAATTGGTTGAAAAATTTAACTGCAATGCTTTAATTTCATCAAATCATAGTGTAGTAACTTTTAGTCCTATGTGGTATTGTATAGAGTCATTGCAACCAGCTCTCTGGTTACTTTTACAAATTCCAAAAGATAAAGGAATGTAACTATTTACCTGTAAGAATCCTGCCAAAATCAAAATCCACAAAAAGGCAAATAATCTGAAAAAATAAAGGCAAATTTCACTGAAAAACATTGAATATTAGACATTTGCTATTCATTTGTTTTGTTGCTTCTATGCTTAGTAATTATTCCCTGTAAAGGGCCATGAGAATATAAATAAAAGCCTTTGTTGAAGTATTACTGTACAATATCAAGAACATTTGTAAATTTGAGATAAGGTACCGGTACAGGTAATAGACAGTCAAATTTTCTGAAAATATTCCACCAAACAGATAGCTGGAATTGAGCTCTATCAAATGGAATTTTTTTTAAGCAGACTATATGCCTTTGAAATACATACCCAGCTCCCCATGAACTAAAATCTCTTTTACTCTGGAAGGTATACATGGTTAATGCTGCTGTTACTCCAAATGTTAACATTGCTGCTTCAATAACTGAGGACACTGTATACATGGTCACTGTAAGACATCAAGATAATGGATAAAGAAATTTGCCATTCTGCATGGATCACCTTTGTACTTCAACATTGAGAGCAGTCATATTCTTAATTTTCATAGCAGGTTGAGCTTTGTAGAAGCAGAAGAATCTCAGAAGTTTTTTTAATATTTAGCCAATATGTAAGTGTAGGTGCATACAATCTGGGAGAAGAAGATCAAATCACATTGAATTTAATTTTGAGTAATAACTTACCAACAACTGCGATGGAATATGATTCAACAATTGTCTGAAAGAAATACAAGAAATTTTTGAAAGAAGTGAGGGAAAAATTTGGAATGGTTATCTTAAAATATCACAAATCAGTCAATTTAACTTTAAACTTTAAATTTCAATACATGTCATGTAGTAATCCAGTTTACATATTGCCACTTTTCTTTTTCTATATTGCTAAAATTATCAATTTTTTTGCTGCGAAAAGAGCCTATAGACATCCTATTTTATGGCACAATTGCTTCAAAATGCTTATAAATATATATCTAATACAAAATATTGAAATAAAAACTTACAAAAGCTCCTAGTAAAATATAATTCCAAGGTGTTTCTTTTCGTTTCCACATCAAAGCAAATAACAGAGCAAAAGTACAAATTAAGGCAACCATCATCATCCATGGGCTTGAATAAGAAAATATTATGTATCTTACATATTGCTGTTTAATTATTTTAGAATTTCAAAGTATATTCATAATAAACACAAGTTTTAAATATAAACCAGAAGGTTACCAGCTTTTGAGTATTAGTAACTTGAATCTTGTAAATGATGATCTTCAGCCAGGTTGAAAACAAGTCATTCATATCTTTATTTCTCAAGTCATTGCGGTTATAATGTTGATATTGGTTTTTGCAGTCTTGAATTTAAATAATTTTTAAAAAAGGTTTAACAGTCTGCATTATGTCTCCTGAAATTTTACTGTTAATTCAGCTGGAGATTACCCATACCCCTGCAATGGCTAGAAAACCTATTTTGAATTCTGTTAAGTACAACTGCACTATATGTTTATATATATGTATGTAATATTTGTAATTCTTGAATAAATATTGTTTAAAAAAAAACTGCACTTATACTTCATAATCAATTTTGATAGATCAGAGAAGACAAAACTAATGAAATACTCTAGTATGATCTATTTTAGGATACATTTGTACTTCAGATGGTGATAACATATAAATAGTACCTTTTATGTATAAAATCTCTCAAACCTTCATGACCCATGAAAATGGCACAAACTACAGTAGTTAAAAACAGTTGAGCTGACAAAATACCATACACCTTCCTCAAAAATCCTAAAATATACAGAAAACAAAAAAATATTTTTTATTAAACTAATTATTATTATTTATTTTTATATTAAAATGGAATAAAGCAAAAAGTTCAAGTACAATAAATATACATACTTCTGAAATAAGTCCAAGTGGAAGAAGTTCATAGCAATATCATAGTTGTGTCAAAAACAAAATTCAATATCTAAAATTCCTAAGGAAGAGAAAAACTTGTTTCCAGTTTTGGATAGAAGGCAACCTGCACTAGTCAGTTTGCTAAACAAATAATTAGTCCCAAGCAGAATAGGACAATAATAAAAGATAAATACTAACCCATACGAATGTAAATGTGTGCCCCAGCCACATTGGATCCATACATAAAATCATCTACAATAGAACTTTTATCACCAGGCTTCAGATTAATTTCATCCATTAGTGGATTTTTACTCTGTCCTGAAGTTGCCATATCTATTTGTTAAAGAAGGAAACCTGAAAAAAAGGGATTTTGAAAAAAATATCAGCTTTCGTCTTGTTAATCAATTTCATGGCACTCTTTTCTGATCAGTTAACTGAATCTAATATATAGAGTGAAAGCTTTATAGATAACTGAGACAGGTTCAATGAAAGAAGTTTTAGCAATGTTTCGTTCAATGACAAGAATCTAGTTTTTTCCTCTCAAAATAGCACTGAGTAGGATTGAATGGTGTTTAAATAATAAAAACCTGTACAAGCAAAACAATTCCGTCAATGAAAAATCTCGTCCAAATTAGAGACTTAAAAAAGGCTTTCACACAAAAAAGATTACTAACACTTATGAAACAAAACCTGATGGTTTACTAAATATGAAATTGTCATTAAAACTTTCAGGCCCTTATTATTATGAATCTCAATATCAATGAGCCCAGTTTTGTACTATATGTGTGCATGCCAAACACATTTATTCCCTACTCCAGTCTCGGGATGTCTATTTACAATAACTATGGCAGAATATCTTAAAGGAACATTCTTTTTACCAATCATACTTTAGTCTCAGAAACTGGAATTTTTTAGCTAAGCCAATCACCATCGAAATTTGAGAATTCCAGAATTGTCCAGAATTATCCGCGTTTGAATGTCAAAATGACTTGTCATTTTAAAATACTCTGTAATAAAAAGCCATATAGCAAAAGTGAGTAAAATTTCTAGTTTATTTTTGAAGGAATTATGCGGTTTTCGTACATCTCTCTAGTACTTCTGTTCTGTTCTGTTCTGTTCTGATAATTAGATAAAGTAAATCCTAGAATCTTAATATATTAAGATAAGGAAAACGAAACTAAAAGGGCATAATTCCAAGGTGACAAGCAAAATCATCAATATTTGATTTGTAGAACACTACAAGTAGATCTACAACAATGACAGAAGCCTTGAAATTGATCATTAGAAAAACGTCCAAACATTTTGTTTACATACTTATCATCAATAGCAAATGATATTTTCTAAAAATGAAGACTTACAAAACAAAATATTGTTAATATTACGTGGATAAAAAATTTATTTCCGATTTCGTTATTTATATGAGTTGCCTCCCCTTTTTAAACGGTGTAGGGTTTTTAAATCATGAACACTAAACTTCATAAACAAACATATTACAAGCAGTCCAGTGTGAAAAATCTACTGGTGCTCTTGACTTTTCTATAATCTAAAACAGTAATGATCAAATTTCAATTTTAGTGGAACCATAGGTGGTGGAACTCAAAATAAAAAGTTTATTAAAGTTTTAGTAATTTCATATGTGGACTTTTTTTTTATGTATCATCAAAATTTACACCTTAAGAATTTTCGACCTTGACCCTTATAATTAATGGAATCTCGTAAATCCAAAATAATGCTAAATTGTACTGTAAACCAGCTAATATTTGGTGTTTCAACTGATAAGCTTCATTTTCCTACATGTAAGTTGAAATCCCAGCATAAAACAATTCTGTCTCTAAATTTTGGTTGAATTTTTATTCTGCCTAAATCTAAAACTCAAGGATTTGTGTCGGAAACACTGGTTGTTGTCATTCCATTTCGCCGTTTTTCGACATTTGTCAAGTTCTGACTGTTAGTATTTATTAATCTTGGTTAGTACTCTGGAACTGGTAGTCATTTATATGCATGTGTAACAGTATAGGATAATTTAGTTTAGGTGGTATGTCATAGAGGATATTTTAGTGTATACCGAATACCAGTCATCTCGGTGACATGTCAACTCAGAGACAGTTAACCCTGGTAGACAAAGTGAGTTAACTCGGGGGGGGCAACATTCCGATCATATTTATTATTATTTATGTCTCCGAGTTGAAAGTAGCTGGTGAGAGTCATTGTGTCGTACTTCAATATCAATACCTTGAATTATGTATTTCAATCCTTCATGTCAAATTTTCTCCCTTAGATTATACTTATATATATATTCAGATTGGCTATAAAATCATGATTTTGTGTATTTTAAGTTATGGTATCTCCGAAATAGAAAAAAATAACCACACTATTACTAGTACTAGTCTGTCGATGTATTTCATCATATCACACTATCAAAACAGAGCAAAAATAACATCTAAATCGCAAGTTCTTCACATAAGATGAGCAATTCATATCAAAATATTCAAGACGACGCTAGTGATGTTGTTATAATTGGGGAATCACCTGGTTTCAAGATACAACCATCTCAAGTCAGTTACCAACCATCACCTCAACAATACCAAACTCCAAACTACCAAGGTAACAATAATAATTTCCAAGGCAACAATAATAATTATCAAAGTAATAATAATAGTTTCCAAACCAGCAGTCAGAATTTCCAAGGTCAGAATTATAACCAACAAAACTTTCAAGCATTAAATAATGTAACTCCACAGAAAAATCGTGGTTATGCTAATATAAACGTATCCCCAAGTATTCAAGGTCAAGGATATAATCAGTTCACGTCACCACCTCGGCAACAGAATTATCGAGCTGCATCTCCTCGTTTCCAATCACCAGGAAGGGGAGGGCATCAGCAATTCAACTTATCACCAAGACAACAGAACCCTCGACCTTTATTAAGTGCTCAGCAGTTACATGAAATTTTAAACAGCCCTAAAGGCAAGAGGTTGACACAACAGCAAAGAAATTACTTAATTCAACAGCAAGCATTGAGAGAAAAACAACTACAACAAGCAGCAACACCTCCAAGATCTGTTGCTCCCCCAAGACAAACAACTCCAGTTGCCGTACGTTATCAGATTAATAATTCACCTAGTTATACAGCACCATTGGAGAGAAGACCAAGTCAGGAAACAAACTTTGTGCCTCCAGTTGCTGATCCATTTAAAAATTTGCCCCGGGAACCTGTCACAATTGATCTGGTTGAACCTGACCGAGAGCAAGAGAATCAGAGCGTTACATCACCCCCTTTATCAATGGAAAGTTCTGATAATGCTAGTGGTAACTTGATGTCAACACTTGATGACCTCAATAGGGAGAAACAAGAAGAGCTCAATGCAGTTTTTGCTGAGACAAATACCGATATAGAAACGGATACAGCTGATGAAAATGGAAATCCAAATGATATTAATGTTTTGAATCCTGCAAATGATACTATAAATAATCGGCAATCTCCAGACCTAACAACAATGCCATTAAGGCAACCTTCAACAGAATCAGTAGTTCCCAAGATTATGGAAGAAATCATGATTGCAAAGCAAGAAAAAACAGATTCTGATGGGGAAACTGAAGATGTTTTGCCCAAATTAGGAGATAAAATAGATGATACACCATCTGTTTCAGATATTGCAATGGATAATACTGAAAAGAACAAAGATGGAGGTGTTCTTAGTGATGCAAGTAACAGCTCTAACAATCAAGATGTGGTTAAGAAGCGAGGGAGACCAAAAAAGACACCATTTCCGTTTGTTGATGAATCTGATCCTGGCATAAGGGCTTTGATTGAAAACGGTCTAGATGACCCTTACTCTCCCGAGGTTGATGCTGATGATGATGAAGACTACTGCCCAAAACCCAAAAAACGTAGATCCAAAGTTCATAGCAAACCTCTTGTAAGGCCATCAAGTACTGAGACAGCAAATACAACGTCTGACAGTGGTATTGGAACATCTGTTAGCTCAAATGACCATGCTGATGATGCTCAAGCTTTTGGGTTGGATGTGCCTGCAAGTGATCGACAACTTCGTGTAAAACTAACTCAAGTTTTATCCACCCAAATACCAGAAACTGTAACAGATAATAATAATCCACCAGATGGAAGTAAAGAAAATTCTGATGGTGAACCGTTAGCTAAAATTAAGCCATTGATCTTGAGACTTCATCATCAAAAGTTTTCAGAGGATCGCAGATTCAAGACCTTTAAAAATCTTTCTACAAGTGTTCGAAAAGCCAAGTTGCATGCTAAACGCTCAAAGAAGAAATTATTGTCTCCAGAAAAGGTTCAAAGTGAAGGTTTGCAAGATGCAAATGTAACTGAAGTTCCAATGAATGAAGACCAAAGTAACCTTGAAACAAGGTCAGACACTACTGTAAAGAAACCATTGAGGGAAAAAAGAGGGCGTAAAAAGATCCAAACTAAACCTGTGACAGTTAAAAGGGGAAGAGGAAGACCTAGACTCAGAAAAGCATCCCCTCAGAAGAAGAAGGATTTAACTAATGATTCTTCTGTAGCTGTTAGCCATCCCACAGGTTTGGTTTGGCTCTCAAAAGAAACAAAAAATAAAAATTTGAAATCAGACACTACAAGGGAACCTTGTACTGAAGAAATTACATCACTGCCTTCTAAATATCCATCTCGAAGCTTAACACCACAAGCAAGGTCTGAAATTTCACTACCACCTCCAGTCTTACCTTCAGAACTTCACTTACTGCCATCAATTGTAGCACCACAAGAGAATCCTCCAGATATAAGTGTAGCTTATGTAGATCAGAAACCACTGGCTTCAACCAGTAAGCTTGACGAGGAACCCATCAGTCCACCTGTATATGATTCTACAAGTCGAAGACCATCAGAATGTTCTAGTACAAGATCTTCAAAGGTTTGTTATATTTAGAGTTTTTAATCACAATAAGCTATAATATTCAATTGATGTTTTGAAGATTTCAAATTGCTATAGATAAAACTTGATTTCTACTACCGGTACTTGATCGTTCATAGCGGTTACATTGTAATGATCATCAAGTCTATTTGTATCCATTCCCTTTTATTGTTAGCTGGTTAGTAATATGTAATTATTTGATATAATTAATACCTGACTATTTTTAGAAACACAATAAGAAGAAGGCCAATAACAATGGAGTGGCAAAGGAAATAGAAGCTGGTAAGTCACAGACTGACTGATTGATTGGTAGGGTTGAAAAAGAAGTCAAGGGTTAAGTGAAAAGTAGGCTATTAGAAACAAGTTTATCAGTAGTATTTTGAATTTTTAGACAAATTTTACCATCCCTATAATTTCTCTTATGGTAGTCAAATCTTCCACAGAATGACAAGTTGACAATATATTTCAATGATTTCTTCTATGGTTACAATAAATACATTTATTTTGTTTCCTTTTCTATTAGTGGTTTCTGGTCTATTTGGTGAAAGTTTTATGAATATGTCAGAATCTTCTGGATATACTGTAAATATAACATTTGATGTGGAGAAGAAACCTCCTTTTCCTTGTGACAGGTAAACCTTGTTATACATCACCTGTATTGCATGTTCATATTGAAATATAACTTTTCTTTAAATTTCACAAAAACTAGGTGCCAATTAATCTAAAGATCATAAAAATCTTAGAGTTGCAAATTTTTGTGAAAACCTCTTTATGATAAATTCACTCTTACAAGTGCTGGCAAGTGAGATTTTTTGTAAGACAGATCCCTAGCTTTATAATAGAGCCTAGCTTTATAATAGAGCCTAGCTTTATAATAGAGCCTAGCTTTATAATAGAGCCTAGCTTTATAATAGAGCCTAGCTTTATAATAGAGCCTAGCTTTATAATAGAGCCTAGCTTTATAATAGAGCCTAGCTTTATAATGACTATATTATTTAAAGATAAAATGTATATTTCAGCAATGGAACTCAAGCTAAAAGTGAAAAAACAGAAGAGAGTGGAACTAAAAATTTACGAGAAAGGAAACAAAATTTGGAAAAATGTAACCCAAACTTTTTTACCAATAGTGAACTGTGTGCAATTTTACAGAAACGTATCACAAATCATCCAGGAATTGGTTCTGACTTGAAAGCTGCATATAGTGACAGTATACAACACGTCCAAAGACTCTTAGATGGCAATTCAAAATGATATTTTTTAAAGCATTTAGTAAGCTTACTATTTCATGATGGTTGTTGGTTTCTGTGTGAGAGTTAACTAAGGATACATGATGTAAGAGGATTCAGATGTATAAATTAGGAAGCCATTGCTCTGGAAAGTCGAGAAGGAAATTCTAGTTCAAGTCTATCGTCAGTGAACTTGTATCATTAACGAGGTTGTTGCTTTCAGTTTTCTCTGTTGGAAATCTCAAGTTCTGGATATAATGGATCTCCAGCCAGACATGACTGGTAAATCTGGCTGAATAGAGTAATCTATGGGAACAAAATGATTGAGATTACAATAATTTTAATATTGTTTTGTGGAAGTCTAAGGATGCTAAGAAAAAGATATTCATGTATTATGCCATTGATTATGCAATGAGGACAATGTGCAAGGGATTCTGTTCAATGATAACATGCTGTAACAAGGTTTGCTGGCTGAATTAAAAAAAAAACATCTAGTAGGGCTTGGTCAATAAATCAAGGCCCTATGTTCTGTTTACAAAAAAAAAAGAGTGCACTATTGCTGTCCAGCAAATTGGAGACTCCATCATTGCCTGTCTTGAAACACTATTAAAAGGAATAAATGTATACCAAATTATAAAACTTTCAAATAATGCACATATAGGCCTTCAAATGTATATGAAACTTCTCAATTTGATAAAGCATAATTCTTGCTGTACACATCATTTTTTCTGTAACAGACTATGGATATTCAACCCAAAAGAATATTGGGCTTTGCTTTATGTTGTGATTTGGAATAATGAATGCATTTGTTTTCATATTGATGTTTTGTTGGCTTAATAGCACTTTGTGTACAATTGCAGAAAGAAAAAAATATTTTTAGAATGATAATCATTGGAAGATGCCATAACATTACAAATGGCATTAAAATTCACTTGATAACATTGCACAGCTTTGATTTTTGATTGATTTATATGAACGAATTCTGGCATAATTTATGCCTTTTCTTTATGATATTATGCTGATTTTTGATAAAATTTCAAGCTTATTCTACTTTTATTCAGTTGATAAATGAAAATCATTTGTTTTTTGAATCATGATCACATTCAATTTGTTTATTTGTTGTGTTTTTTATATGTTTTTGTAATTTGTAATACTGGCCATTATAAATGGATATTGTTAAGATATAGACACTATACACAACTTAAAGAGTAAAAGGAATCATTGTGTTTGGTACCTAGCTACTGTATTTTAAAGCAGGGTCATAACTACATCAAATAGACTCTACCTAGTTACGGCAGTTTTATCAATATTTACAAATTGAAGGAAAGAATGTGACGATTTCTCACACCATATCTATCAGAAATGTTATCTGTTAAAATTTTTCAATAAAAAACCCAAAAACTAACAGATAAATGCAGGCCTTAGTTTTATTTTCATATTTCATATGTATTTTGTACAACATTTCTACTGCAATATTCTGTTCTTTACCATGCTTATAATAGATATATTGACTACATATCGGTTCAGATTATTTTTATTTAAGAGATATTGTCAGTGCTAACTTGTATAATCATACAATCTATATAGGAGGCTAGTTTCAGATAGCAGTTTATAATCATTTGTTCATTTTATTCTTATCCTGATGTAATTTCTCAAATTTTGCATTTTTGTATTTATAGTACCACTTTGCATTTATGATCATTGTTTCATTGAAAATCATAATCTAAATACAAGTTTATCTGTTTTATATTAAAGATATACTTCCTCATAGGATGACCAAAAGATTAAAATTTTAAAACTTAGTTAAAATGATATTTGTTCTTTAATGGACCTACCTAGTGTTATAACTATACAACAAAATCTCTCTATAATCTAATAAATCTATAAAAGTAAGTGATAATTCATTAAACTTTTGAATAACTAGTAATTTTGAAACATGCTTAGAAGCTTTTCAATAATTATTTAGTTTAATGGGTATATCGTCTTACATAGAGATTATATTCTTGAGTCATGACACCCAGTAAATCCGACTGATTAATACACTTGTTAATCATTAAAGATTTTAAATTTTATGTCCATTCTAAGAGGTAGTATCTTTTCTTATCTGCAGGCATCCTAAAACTCTTATTTCGGGTGCTCAAAACAACACAGAACTGCCAGTATCAAGCTACTGTATCTCTGTCAAAATATCTCAAAACAATGTAAAATGTTTATTAATGAAACAAATACAAATAAAGCACAAATATGTGAACACTCAAAAAATACTGGAATTTCATAATGTCATGGATTTCAAATAAATTTAGGAATGTTATAAAAAGAGAAAAATAATTGTCTAATTAACAATAATAATTTTGAAAATTTGAACTCTTCAAAATTAATACTTGTAATGCTAAAGTTTTCTTTATATCTTTAAAATTGTTTGGTCAATATGATCGAAAAATTATTGAGAATTTATTAGATACAGTCTTAATGTACTCTTGTTGTGAATTGGAAATTTTACAATTAAAATCATTAAGTAAATTAAGAATTTTAAGAAATAGAGAAAGCAAAAACATTCAAAACAATTATTTAAAATAAATTGATTTAAAAGAAAAACACAACATTTAATACTAAATACATGTTAAAGATTACATCAAAGGAAGACAAATTGTCTTTAAGTACATGAAAACCATATTTTACTAAAATATTCATGCCTTAAGACAATAAATGATAAGATCTAATTCATACAGACCATATCGAACTTGAAACCACAATGCTGGTTTAACAAACAATAAATTTCCATGTTCACTGTTCATTTTATTATGCTTGATTCAATGTAACATAGCATTCTGTCAAGTGTTCATTATCAACAAAACAATATTATATTCACTTCATATATTATAATTAAAAAACAAATATTAATCACAACATAAATAATAATAAACAACATATATATATAAACAAAGGTTTAACTAAGAGAATATGAGGACTAGACTATAGGCAATATCATTTCAAAACAATTATAATGTAATTTTCTAAAGTAACTTTCCTAAAAAAAAATTTGAGATACCTTTTAAGCCTAAATAGTAAGATATTTATGGTAAGTCATACAAAATATAAATTTCACAATTTTAATGTTCACTTTCTCCCAACTGAAGAAACTCTCAGTGGAGCTTTCTCAATATTCACCATGTATCACAACCTCAAATTTCTCTGAACATATTAGGATTATTATAATATATATAAATAATATTATAAATAAAGCTCACAATTAAACAAACAAGATTGCATTATTACTTAAATACTTACACTCAGGATGACCAAAAAATTGAAATTTTTAAACTCGGCCATCAGTGGACTTAACTGGTATCAAAACTATATAACAGAATCTATAATACAACAAATTTATAAAACTAAGTAATTTTGAAACATGCTTAGAATACCATTTTATATAGAGATTCTATTCTTTAGTCATGACACTTGATAAGTCCAACTGATGAATATATACACTTGTTGACAATGTTTGAAACTTTCATGTCCGTTCCAAGTGGTTGTATCTTTTTAAAAATCAAACTGAGTAGATAAGTGAATTATTTGATTTCAATATTACCTAAGTGGTTAATAAAGTAAAATGAAATAAGTTGAAGTTAGAGGAAACATAGTAATGTATAGTCTAGAGAAGATATTCCACATCCCCTGTCAATTCATAAACATAAACAAGTCATATAATATTCAAGTACTTTAAGTAATAATCAACACTATATAAGTTTAGTCTGTTTAGTTCCAATTGTATTAAAGTGGACTTTGTGTTTATGTCTTGAATGAACACAATTATCTTAGCTTGATTACACAACAACAAAATACTTTTAATTATGGACAATAGTGGTGCAATATTTTTCAAATATTATAATCCTTCTTAAAACTTCAAATAAATATCTTTCAAAATGAAAAAGAACTCATGAATATAGCAACAACTGATTATTATGATAAAAGAATAATAAAACACAACATCACAATAATATAAGGAATGTGGTTTATACAACAGACTTATAGATTTATAAATGATAATAAATTGTTAGGAGTTGGAATAGTTGAGTACTGGGAAATGGATAATGTTCTAATGTATATTACATTTAGAATAAAAAGTTCCTAGAAAATCAATTATATTGACATAAAACCAGGATTGCTTTCAAATTAAATAAAGGGATACATCCTTTTAACAATTCACTTATTTTTGTTGAATTGTAGAACCAAGTGTCAGATTTTAATTACAAAAGGCTTTGGAGAGCTGCTCAATTAGCTAGTAAAAGCAAATATTTAGAAAAATTTTTTAGTCTCTATTAATGATACATTAGACATAAACATCTTGTACAGTAGAAAACCAGTGGTTGGTAATTTAATATAACAAAGTTGAATGTGAAATAACACAGTATGATACATTAGACATAAACATCTTATAGAATAGATACCAGTGGTTGGTATTTTAATATACATACATTAGACATAAACATCTTATAGAATAGATACCAGTGGTTGGTATTTTAATATACATACATTAGACATAAACATCTTATAGAATAGATACCAGTTGTTGGTATTTTAATATAAGAAGTTGAATGTGAAATAACACATTATGATACATTAGACATAAACATCCTTCACAACAGAAACCAGTTGTTGGTATTTTAATATACATACATTGGACATAAACATCTTATAGAATAGATACCAGTGGTTGGTATTTTAATATAAGAAGTTGAATGTGAAATAACACATTATGATACATTAGACATAAACATCTTATAGAATAGATACCAGTAGTTGGTATTTTAATATACATACATTGGACATAAACATCTTATAGAATAGATACCAGTAGTTGGTATTTTAATATAAGAAGTTGAATGTGAAATAACACAGTATGATACATTAGACATAAACATCCTTCACAACAGAAACCAGTGGTTGGTATTTTAATATACATACATTAGACATAAAGATCTTATAGAATAGATACCAGTGGTTGGTATTTTAATGTAACAATGTTAAATAAAACGTGACAATTTTTAGTCCAATCCGAGCTATTTAAGCACTTTATACAAGATGGTACAGCTTATGTTAAATTCAGTGGTACCTTCTCATTCATTCTTACAGCTACAAACGGGTTTTCATCATCCTACAAAGAGAACAGAAAACTAATTAAAATATTATAAGTCAAATGGGGTACTTCAATCATTGATTCAAGAAATCAGAGAGAAGAAACTTGAAAAATCACAGTATGAAAAAACTGGGAAAATCAAAGTATGAAAAAACTTGGAAAATCACAGCATGATAAACTTGAATAATCAAAGTATGATAAAACTTGGAAAATCACAGTATGATAATACTTGGAAAATTGAGTATGATGAACTGGAATAATCACAACTAGGAAAATTGAGTATGATAAAACTGGGAAAATCACATTAGATACAACTGGGAAAATAACAGTATGATAATACTCGGAAAACCATAGTATGATAATACTTGGAAAACCATAGTATGATAATGCTTGAAAAATTACTGTATGATAAAACTTGAAAAATAACAGTAAAATAATACTTGGAAAATTCCAGTATGATAAAACTGGGAAAATCCCGTTATGATAATATTGATAATACTTGAAACCACAGAATGATAATACTTGGAAAATAACAGTATGATAAAACTGGTAAATTTGAGTATCGCAAAACTTGGAAAATAACAGTATGATAAAACTGGTAAAATTAAGTATGATAAAACTGGTAAAATTGAGTGTGATATTACATAAAAAATTACAATATGATAAAACTCTGAAAATCACAGATAATGTTGGGAAAAAATATGAGAAAATCACATTTCTGGTAAAAAGTAAAATCAGTTTTATATACTGAGATTATCAGTAATAATATATAATATAAACAATTAGTTTATTCATGAAAGGTCTGTCTATTAATATGTAGTATAAAGAAAATGATATAAACAAGAAATCAACCAGAAATATTGCATTCATCAAAGCTGTTAATAAAACTAAAACAAAAGCTTTAACAGGAACAAATACTCGGAATACAGCCTTCTAAATAGTTTCTTAACCAGTTAATAGTGTCCAATTTTACCTGCCAGAGCAATAGTGTTTTTGCAAGAAAAATAATCAGGCGTCTTATTCTCGAAAACTTCTCCATGTAAAAATCCAGATTTAAATAAATATAATTATCTGATTGGATTATATAACTAAAATTGAAATACTATCAGAAAAGATTGTGTTTATTATCACAGTGATCTTAAGATATATGACCTATTTATTCCAAAAATTACCTGAACTAAAAATTTAGATATTTGATCATGATTTCCCTATATTTTGCTATTATCATAACTGTTTCTAGATCTCATAAAATTGGCAATTGGAAGAAAAAAAACCAAAATGATTAAGATGTTTTCTACACATTTATTTATTAATATTTACTTTTTTGATATGTGCAATGTGTAAATTTCTGGTCTTAATATTGAATCTTAAAAGCAATACATGCAGATAAAATTGAGTTCAATCGGCTGTTACAGAAAGAATTAGATAGCTATATCCCTAGAAAACTTGCTTCCATAAAATCTTCAATAAATTCAATGTTGTTAAAGATCTGTAAATAAAAAGATGTTAACCATTCCGAAATACAGAAGGTATAAAAGTCAGGAGCACCGTTCATGCTGTCATAATTGATCTAGGATTTAATTGAAATTACTTATCAGATGAAAAAAACATGAACATTCTAAATTGATGAATACTTGACTGTTATTTTCTTCAGATCAATGACAGAATAAATGGTATTCATTGAAAACAATGCCATATAATTCTATCATAACATTAGAAAGATAGCTTGCCAGGCAAGGTAATATACGTCCACTGGCAGCTTTGATTTTAAATAGAATTATTTGGAAGTACAATAACAATCACCAGTATGAAATAGTCATCCACTTCTTTTGAACTTCTGATACTGAACAGTATTACCAAGTTTTGACAAAATCTGGCAACAATCGAGCCTTCAAGTCAGTATAATTAAGATTAGACCCAATCTTCGTCGTGTTTTTTTTTATTAGTTTTTATTATTAGAATAGCCACTTCAGACTAGGGTCTAACAACCGAACTCTTGAACATTCAACTAAAGAACCTTTTGACCTAACCTGCTTTAACCAATCAAATTCTCCAACGTTGGCATTTTGTGAGAGATGGAAGGAATTTGATTGGTTAAAGTAGATGTCATCAGATTATATCAAAAGGTTATCAGGTTGCAAATGTTTAAGAGTGCAGTCACAAAACCCTACTCTGAAGTGGCTATGTTAAAAATAATTCATACTAGATTTTTGTAATTTTCAATAGGGTTTATCCATACCAAGTTTGTCAAAATCCGTCAAAAATTCTAGAATGTCTACGAGCTATTGTGGCCGGACAAACAGACGGATGGACATAAGTGACGCCATTATACGCCCCCATTTTATGTGGGCGTATAAAAATGAATCATTCCAGAATCTAGAAAGGAAAGGCTACCACCCACAAGAATAAGAATTATTGGAAATAGTTGTCCCCTTATTCAAAAGAAACATCAGAGCATTGCATTCCACTACCCAAGAGAGAGTGTATAAGGGTTATCATGAAATAGTGGTACCTAAATCAATATTTTGGGTTGAGGTAAGGTATCTACCAGTTATTACTACTTACTGAAAACATGTCGTCTTCGTTCTACAAAATTAATTAACACATATAACCTCTAAATATGACTAAAAGGAATACAGTGTTAAAAATGTTTGCTTCCCCAGCAAATTGAGCTATATTTTAACTATGTATAACAGTTTTAACAAGATTTGTCTATTGCAAGGTCCTTGTGAAAAAAAAAAATCGAAAAAACAATGCACCGATTTAGAATAAATTGAGTGAAATGGATAGCTGAAATTTACTGCTATTAGCTGGTTAAGCAATCATTTATTTGACTGCATCCCTTTGACACAACATCCCAGAATATCAATCTGGCCTTGACCTTTCACAAGATTATGGATATCATTTCAGTGAAAGATTATGGTTATCACATTATCATAATGTTAGATATAAGCTCCAAAGTCAACCATTTTAGGAAAAGAAAATAGATATTGATTGAAAATGGTAATAATACAGAAACTGTTGAGAATTGCTAACTGCAGGAACACATGAGACAAGTTGTTTGATAAAGGAACCAAACAGTAGACTAATAGAAACCTAGACTGTGACAGATTGACAGTGTCTCAAATGATAGAATTCATACACAGCTGATTCCACACCTACCCTCAAATATTTCTTTATTTCTCACATAATGAAAATAAGGTAGGTAGGGATGATACCACCTGAATCAGCTTCATTGAATTGGCTGAAACTGTATATAAGATCATAATAATGATTAATCAAATCAATGTACCTTGCTGTTATTGCCACTGATTTTATTTCGAAGTTTCTGGAAGAGTTTAACTCCCTTTCCCTCGGAGAAATGTACTGTATCTTCATCCTCACCCTCATCTAGACCACATGATTCAGCTGCTGGTAGTTCTCCATCTTTACCACCAGCTGTTTCTACCAGCTTCATATAGCGGTACTCTAATCTATAAATACCAGTTAATTTCACTATTTTACATTGTTTTGGTTATTACCCAAAAGCATTATAAGATAAGCTTAGAAATATCAAAATAGAACCTAAAAATAATTTTTGTTATTCCAAGTTTCACTCAATGCAATCTTCAGACAACTGACCTATTTCAGCCTGCGCTCCTACTGATGTTGTAATGTAATTTGAAATAAAACTGAAGTCTGATGGTCATTAAAAAGTTGTCATTCCTACATTCATGTTTAAGTACTTCTAGATTGTCAACATTATTAGCTTGCTTCAAAAAGCAGGGAGAATATCTCAAAGGACAAAATGAAGGGGCTTCATGTATTACAATATAGTACTTACTTTTTATTTCTCTTCCAGCAATAGACTAGTAATACTAATAATAATAGTCCTACACCTACAGCTACTGGGATTGATATCTGTACCTATAGTATAAATAAACATATATATAATATTATATATATGTAGTTGATGACATGATATGTTTGTAATGAACATTGCTATTTCATATAACAAAAATAATAATAGCCTGATATAGCCTGTTATGCTGAAAGGTTCTACTTACTACTAATGGCAATGTAGAACATTTCTGAACCATTTTTCTTGGTTTGGATACAAAAGGTATCAAACAGTTTCTGAAAAAGTAGGTTTAAAGATAAACAAAAAAATATTACTTTAAACGGTAAAGTGGTCACACATGAAATGATGTCAAATCTACAACAATTCAACTATGACTGCAAGTGAGAAAGAATTACAAACAAATTTCATTGACCTTAGAAACAAAATGTAATGAAGTAGACTTACTTTGGAGGGTAATAATGTATGGTCTGTTCACCATTTTTACATTCTCCATTGACCACCTCATAATCCTTCTCTTGACATAGAGGACAAGCATGTTGACTGTACCACATAAAGTGGAAATTACAACCATCACAGGTTCCATCAGAACATTTTGGTGGTAATTCCAATTGACCTTGACCTTTTTCATTGACATCACAGCTGAGAGTAATGATGGTTTCCCTGCCATTAGGACAAGCAGCTGTAGCACTGGAATAATAAAATCAATTCTTTAAAACACAGCCTACAATATTTAAGCATAAGCCAAGTAAGAAAATTGGTTGTTGATTAGTACCCTTGAAAAATAGACTGTAGAAACAACTTTGACTGAAGAAAAATATACATTATATTTTATAATCTTTACAATACTGTGCTCTCCTAAAAATATTCATCATATGCTTTGTCTAACTTATAATTTCTTTCTGAAGAAGTTATTTGTATAATTCAGACAGACAGAGAATTAAAATTAAAGCCTCACCTCTCAGATTTAAAATAAAAGTGAATATCATCATTTATTTTCTCACTGTTAAATCCTTCTTTTATATATTGTGACTTTAAACTAGAATTTGATACAATCTGAACTAGATGGTCACCAATACTGAAAAAAATCATAATGAAAATAAGGAAAAACCACATTCTTTCAGTGAATTTAGCACATTCTTCAGCCTCCAAAAGAACCAAGTATCTTTAGTTTTTGAGAGAAATAAGTGTCATTAAGACCACAATTCTCAAAACAATCTTAGCATTAGCCTATCCTACAAGCAGTGTTAGAAGTTAAGAAATTAGGACATCCTTTTGTTTCGAGAATATGCAGACAGAGTCTGTTTATAGTTACCTGACTGGCTGAGTGGAAACAATAGAATTAGGTGTCTTTTTATCTTTAGATGGTACCATAGTTGATCTACAGATCATACCAGATACTGTACTAGGTTCATTAAACATCTGTAAACAGATACATTCAGTATTATTAGAGAAAAGACGTGTTAAAAACAATATAATTGAAACTATGAAAGCAGTTACATCAATTACTGTTATATGTTACGCTATGATACCAGTATTTCATGTATTATTTTTAATTCAATTCTTCAATGAATGAAATGTGGTATTTCTTTTCTTTTTTTTTTGAAAAATGTACATAAAAAATTCAACATATATTCCCAAGTTTATCACAAGCTAGACTGCAGAATGACCTTCACCACAGCACCAAAGCTCTTCAGATTTATATTTGGTCTATAACAAAATAAACAAGAGGTTGATGTCTAAAATGCATCAAGATTCATGATAAAAGATAAAAATGGAGAAGAATAAATTGAAATAAAGAATAGGTTCCTGACAAAAAAAAGACAGAATACCATTCCTGGAGAAAATGGGAATAATAATAATAATATTGGGAAAATTTAAGATAGTCAGGTATAATTAAAATATAGCCAATCAAAATCACCACCCATTCATTCCATAAAAAAAAAATGATGTATATTCATACAGCCGAGCTTTGTTTCATGATGACAAAATCTTCTGAATTCTTTGTTTTCTACAGAAATTAATTGATATATTAAATAAAGAACTACTTGTGTGTCCTGTCTACTGTCAATATGTTTAACATGCATATTGCAGTATCGATGCCAAGATGGAATGGCAACAGAAAAAAATTCTAATAATAATTGGATAAAAACAGTTCTGATGATTGCATACAATGTTAAACTTTCAAAGAGTATATCTAACAATATCAAAATGTCTACTGATGAAAAATTCGAGTACAACAATGAAGGAAAAATTAGTGAAAATCTTTACTATCAATCAACTCTAAGCATTAATAAATGACAATTATAAGAGTGGCTGCCATGTCAGAGACATGTTGTTCATAAAGGTACTGGTTGAGTAAACAATAACTATACCTCTTCATCTAGTGATGTTACATTATTCACACAGCTTGGTAGAACTTTATTATCACACAAACTGATATTGAAGCCATGAAAGTAGGTGGTACCACTAGAGGTGAAAAGTCTCGTTCCTGTTACATACTGTAGACTGAAAAGTAGAATAAGTCATTGGCTAAGATATAGATTCTGTTGTCTTCTTACATTTTTTGCTAAATCAAATTTTACTGTTAAGAATAATTCTAAAACAGTACTAAATGCCTTCAAGTTGATAAATATATACATTTCTTTTATAACACCCTTCCAGGAAAGTCTGACTGATTATTTTGGCTGAAAATAACATTAAGAGGAAACAAATATCAGAAATGATATCATGTGCCATGTTTATAATTTTATTAATGCAAAGTCATACTAAAACTATCATCACTATTTCCAATCTGACATTCCAATTTGTTTCAATATAATTGTTGAAATGTTGTGTAAAAAAAATTAGGAGTAGTATTACCACAAAAATTGTGATCCATTATTTTGTGTGATCTGTATGTCTACAAGAGTTCCACATTTTAAATCTACTTTGTAGTCATCAGAAAATATGTCAAAAAGTAAAAAAACATTTCTCTTACCCATTTAGCTTTGAGAAATCAAATGTTTTGCCATTACTATCTGTAATCTTACAGTCTGAAGCACAATGATGTCCATGAACAGGTTTCAATCCTACACCACATTTCTCACAGGCTTGTTTACCCCAAGGATCACCACTAGCCATTACTGTTCCTGATGGACATGGTGTACATTTAGTAGTTTTAGGATCAATATAGTTTCCATCTGGACATGGAATACAACTGGAAAAGAACCAATTAACCATATATAAAAAATTTTAGTTTGAAATGAATTTACATTTTACTTAAACCAATATACCAGCTGAATGTTTCAAATGTACAGAATCATTGACAAAGTATAAATACCAAATAGTATTGTTAAGTAGATCTGAACTCTTTGAAATAGAAAATAGTCAGAAATTATAAGAATGTTTTATTGAAAATTTTAAAATAGTACTCTACTTACCCATCTTTCTGTGTGCCTCGTGGACAGGCTTTACAAGCTACAGCACCCCCAGATAATGTATTAGTAACTTGTATAGAGTATATTCTAGCTTTATTGTTAAGATACTCAGATATATCAATATTATCAGGGTCCATAGTGTCCCAGTCAGCTGGTTGAAACGCCCACGTAAATGATACAGCTTTATTGGTTCTTATTTTATGTCTGAAAAAAAATAATTCAACCCTATTAAACCTTTGATTGATACAAAAGTCACGTTGAGAGTTTGATTCTTCCATATATACAACTTTGTGAAAATTACAACTGCTAATAGCACATACTTAGCAAAACATCCAAAATGAAAAGAAATGGAGTTTTACGGTCTACTTTTTCTGGCAAAGCCATGCAAGGTGCAATGAGGGAAATTTTGCCAGGTCAGGGGCATTAGCCTGCCCTTTTACGATTTCCAACTGTCCAGGGATCTTTAACGTGCACAGCCTGTAGCACACAAGGCACAAGGTATTATCTTGAACTATGCTGGGATTGAGCAAAACATTAAAAGAGTTTTATTTAACAATTCATTTAATTTTCCTACAGATCCATTATAAAAGATTATAAACAGGTTATCTGAACTTTTTATGTGTATCGGAGACACTGATGGCATCAATTTGCACCATTCCAATTTTCACTCACTAGTGCAAAAGTTGTAAAATTGTAAAAAGGGCCTTTAGTTTTAGTGGAATAGCAAGAACCACTGAAACCTAACTGATAATTGGAATGGTACAAATTGATGCTATCAGTGCTATTAACTGCTCACCTGGATACATCAGAAAGGTAAAGACAGAAAAGAGAACTTACACATAGGGTTGTTTATTGGTGGTACCTTGCCAACTTGAAACAATAGAATTTCTACCAGATTCATTCTGTACCAAGAGAAAATAATGTAAGCTTATTCCATATTCAATATCAAATATATAAAGAAAAGAGCAATATTGAAATTCCAAATTTTCAGATTAATAAGTTTTCTTGCTTGATGATCATTCCTTACAGTAGACAAGCATAAAATCAAACATTGATTGCCTCTTTCATATACCAACCTCCCATTTAATCTCTCATTATAAAGTTAAAAAAAACTCACCGACAAAAATACTAGTTCACATTGTCCAACTTCACAATCTAGATCAAACATGAAGGATATCTGACCCAGAACCTTGGCTTTCCCATCAACACTACCAGTTGATCCTCGTAATCCATCAATATTTAGAGTCAATATAATAAATATATTCTCATCATGACCAAAATTAGTTTGTAGATGATCTCCATTAGTTAACCAGCCAACTTGTTCAGAACAATTTTCATCTGCAAGACCAAAACAGGAAATGAACATTTTTAACCTAGATTTAACCCTGATGATATTTTCTATAATACAAGCTGAACAATTAATTAAAGAATGTTACTTCTATTTAACTTATTTTTAGCAATCAAGATGTTTAAAGTGGCAATGTGAGCCAATCCATCTTCACATTATCCAGCTTTTACAAACTATGTCTATCACCATGTATCAAACATCTGATTGGCTGTATTTCCTAGTATACAATCTAATGAAATCACTGCATTTACAAACTTATGTGAAGAATGATGACTATTGCAGGTATTAGATGAAGTTCATAATAACTGACATTGTGAAGATTGAGACAATTTACAGAGGATATTTTGAGATATTTTATATTTTAGTCAATGACAAATGATAAAACCAAAATTAATGCAACAATACACAATCAGAAAATGCCATATTGGCATATACCTTCCCTTTAAATATCTGGTACAATGGAACTTAAATTTGGTATTAATACAATATCTTACAAGGTGTGAGTACTATCTTACCTGTCATAGATAAACATGTAGAAGTTATATTAGGAGGCATGGTATTCCACCAGCGATAATCAATACTATATACAGGAGATGTAGAAGCAGGACATAGTGTACATGGTTCTTTACCATCAGAATGCATATTGACTGGACAAAATTCACACTTATCTTCTACAAGATGCATGCCCGGGTTACATGGTGGACAGTCTGTAGGTTTATCACTCTGTGGAAGTTTCACTGATCCTACTAGTCCTGGATTACAATTCTCAGGTTTGATCCAGGTATAGGTTTTAAATGTCTGAAAGAACAATTACAATGAATGGAATGAATGGAATCGATGAATGAAATTCATAAATAGATAGAAAATAAAACAAAACTAAACTAAACTAAAATAAATTTAACATAAAAAGTCTAGGAAATATTCAAATAATCTCACCTTTTTATTTTCACAGGGAGTTTGATGTTCAAAATAATCTGATTCTTTACAGGCTGGTCGAATTAAACATTTAGTTGCTCCAGGTACTAAAAGAAGAAAAAACATTTCTACATATCATTTATCAACTTAGGGCATAGGGTTTTTCTACACTTTAATGGATCTTTAATATGGCAAGTCAGCAATGTTACTAAATATATGTAAATATATAATGGATCTGTAAAGGGAAAACTCAGATACAAAGCATATTTGAGGATTAAACTCTACATATTATAGCTTGGCACTGTATTCAATTATGTTAATAGATATGAAAATCAAGGATTCACTCAGAATGGTTCCAACTTACAGGAATATTGAATAGCTGTATCACAAGGTTGACAAGTTCCTTCTCCACGATGAGAAAATGTATTTTTAGGACAATCAGCACAGAAATTATTACCACCACTACTGTAGGTTCCATTTCTACATTTGGTACATTCTGATGTATAGGCTACCCCTAAAATTAGAATTACAATATGAATATATGAATCTATCTAACTTTCAGTATGCAAGATCACAGAGATAGATATTCAGAAAGTGTCCAAATTCAAAATTGATTTTCTTGTTAGGTTTATGTTTACAAACATCTAATTTTATCAAAGTTGATTAAAAACTGTAGATTTTAGAGTATTTGAAAGGAATTGTGGCAGAAACAATATACAGACCCCTGAGCCCTTGATACCAAAAACAGTTGATTGTACATGTACATATCATATTCTATCATAACCAATGAGTTACCTGATATTTCAATATTTCTAATGAGTATAGGAATTTGTTTGGAAGGTGATAAATCACTCAATACACCAATAGTCCTCCATTGAATAACATTCATACCAGATTTCAAATTAACCTGAAAAAATCCATTATCTTTAGTAGTAATGTTTTAAAAATGAGGATCTAATGGGTCTAATGAAGACACGAGCAGTGTTTTGGAGATTCAATTATTGATTCAGTACTGTATAATCAAGAAATAATTCATTTAGTAAAAATAGCTAAATAAATAGTAAAATAAATTATGTTTTTGTGAGTAACAGACATGATGTTATGCTTGTTGTCTGGCTGATCTTATGGTAAACCAAATTCTTAATCGAAACCTGCCTTAACATAGAACATATTCTACAGTATTCCTTTAACTGTGATTAAGATGACATTCTTAAAGAAAATACCCATCAGAGACTTGAACATCATAACAAAAATAACTTACACTTTGTTTTCTCCATTGTCCTTCCTCGGTAACTTTAGGCCATTGACTAGCATCATCATCTCCTGCTGCTTGACATTGATCATTCTGAACCTATAAGACAAATTCAAAATTTAGGATGATATAATATGTAAAATTGCAAAGAAAGACAGAAACACACAACTATAGTTTACATGGTTAACAACTTAGGTTTACAAAGGGTCCTTTCTACCAGCTAATTCTTGGCCAAACCTCTTGGCACTGATCTTCCCAGCATTATCCATACCCATTTACAGCAGAGTCGACTGGAATTATGAGTGAAGAGTCAAGGTCATTGAACTGTCACACAGCGATTAAGATTAGAACAAACAACCACTACTTGTTCGAAATAACCAAGCAAATGATGCCATGTAAAGAACCAATGCTCTGAAACTAAGATAGCATCAGTGTACTGTAAGAAGAGAAAATGTATATGAAATGGTGTTGAGCACCTTAATACATTATCAATCTCCTCAAAACCTAAAATATTTCAATCATTATTATTCAGTATAAATAGTAATTGTAAGATTACCATAAAATGGAAGATGATATCAGGATCTGTATATTGATATTCAAACTGGACAGCACCAGCCTTCACTAACTTGGTAGAGAAAACCAGAATAGTTGTACAGTCTCCTGGTAGAGCAGCAATATAACTTCCACGTGGCTGCCAAGTTGACCTGAAATATAAACAAGCAAGGTGTTTCTATAAGGTCTGCTATCACAAGTATAAACCTTAAAGGGAAACTGTCTACCATCATAAGACCCAAATTAAAGTTAGCTGATATAACCTTTTCCAGTGATTTCAGAGCATAAACAAACTCACCTTGAACCAGTTTGGCACGCTAGTTGAAAGCAAAATATGACCAAAAATAGTTATCTCATCATCCATAAGAAATATTAAAAATCATAAACAGAACCTGAAGCATGAAGTTACTCAGAGTTTTATGTTCTTCAATCTGTAGACAACAAACCTATTTTAGCCAGTTTGACAAGTTCGGATCATTAGATCATTCTTAAACGAAGTGTGTTTAAGGGCATTTATAATGTAAAGTTTTTAAGTTAGACACAGGTAACATCCCATTGGTTACCTTGAATCAGTATTTAAGATTTTGATTGCTTATTACATGAGGTAATTTGGTACTTTAAGAAATAAAAACATTTAAAGATTATATATAACGCTAATTTGACGAAGGGTAGACTATAGTTGAATGATAACGATGTCTGAGAATGTCAATAATGAAAGGTTAAATCTATTAAACTACAATGAGTAATATAATTGTCAGACTCTATATACTGGTTAACTTCAAATATCAGACATCTCTTAATGGGCAAAACTAACTAAAATACTTTTCTTTACATTCAAAACGAAGTAGGGGTTGATAAATGTATTCACAGAAAATGGAATTGAAATGGCATCAAATGTTGGAAATAAATTGATAAACTTTATCGACACAATACTCATAAAATGGTAATGGATAGCTAGCTGGACGATAATATTTAGTACAAAAAAAACTTATTGTTGTTAAGACCAACTATTGTACAATAGTGGAAATTTGGACAACCTAACGTTCATTAGAAGAGCATAACTTGGTTGTGAACTGCTACTGATTAATTCTTTAATGTGCAGAATCGGTTTCAGACTTTACTCTGATACACGTAATAGCTATTATTAGTTATTACATAGCCTTTTACACAAAATCTCTTGATATTGACCTTCTCAAGGGAATTTGATATAAGATAGTTGGTGATAAAAAAATCAATTACTGTCCAGAGTTAAGGAATAACTGAATACTATCATTACTGGAGAAAGTTGGGCAATAGCAAACTGTCGATAAACTGTCAAGAACAGATGATATCCTTTAATTATCAACCAGAACAGATATAAGATAACAAATTCTACATGGCTTCCGCCACCAATTTAACTTATCCTGAGTTTGTCTGTTAAATTTTCAAACACATTGAAACACTGAGTAAAAAGTATGGCACCTCACAGGTTGCATAAGTTGCAGTTAACCAACTCACAGGTGGTATAAGTTGCAGTTAGCCAACTCACAGGTGGTATAAGTTGCAGTTAGCCAACCCACAGGTTGTATAAGTTGCAGTTAGCCAACTCACAGGTTGTATAAGTTGCAGTTAGCCAACTCACAGGTTGTATAAGTTGCAGTTAGCCAACTCACAGGTTGTATAAGTTGCAGTTAGCCAACTCACAGGTTGTATAAGTTGCAGTTAACCAACTCACAGGTTGTATAAGTTGCAGTTAGCCAACTCACAGGTTGTATAAGTTGCAGTTAGCCAACTCACAGGTTGTATAAGTTGCAGTTAGCCAACTCACAGGTGGTATAAGTTGCAGTTAGCCAACTCACAGGTTGTATAAGTTGCAGTTAGCCAACTCACAGGTTGTATAAGTTGCAGTTAGCCAACTCACAGGTTGTATAAGTTGCAGTTAGCCAACTCACAGGTTGTATAATAAGCCATCTCACAGGTTAGATAAAATGCAATAAGACAACTCAGAGATAACTTGAAGTTGTGAAAATTACAGTAAGTCAAGTTCTAGATGCTTTAAACATTACAGTTAGTCATAACAGAAAGATAGTTTAGATGCTGTAAAAATTACAGTTAATCAGTCTAGATGATGTAAACATTACAGTTAGCCAATCTAGATTCTGTAAATATCACAGTAATCCAGTCTTGATGCTGTTAACATTACAGTAAACCAGTTTGGAAGTTATAAAATTTTACAGTAAGCCATTTTGAAGTATGTAAAGGTACCAAACTAAACTAGAAATAGTACTGGTAGAATTGAGCTACCCGTAATGAAGTTTCACAAAATCTATATCCTAAAATCTGATATTTCAAAAACAGATATATAAGAAGTCATAATGATGTGTATTTCAATAGATTATAAGCTATATCACCATGGAAACGGATATCGATTTTAACATTATTTATTTTTTATTTGAAACTATAGTGATTGATGAAGATAAAAGTGGTTATTTAAAATATATCAAATAACATTCTTTGTCACACTTCAAATGTAATCATGTCTTTTAGGTGGGTGTTTTTCTAGGGTTACAACAGGATATTTATTTCAATCTTGAGTGTTATAAAACACAAACTCGCCAGAAATCTCAAATTCATAGAAAATTAGAGGGTCCATTCTATTTTATCAACAGCTCAACATGTTCAAAGCAATAATCAATGAAAATATGAGCAAAATGATTTCAAGAGGCAGAAAATGTGAGAATTTGGATAAAAAAGCCACAATGATTCAGGACATTGTAAAAACATGTTTCCTTAAGGCCCCAGTTTGATGACACTTTTCTTTTAACCCTCGCACTGAAATATCATTCCCAATCTTGATCATACATTAAGATAGCTTGGATTGCAAGGTAACATACGCCCACTGGCAGCTGTCACAAATAATGAAAGTCTTTAGTGATTAAAGTATGAATTTTCTCATATTGAAGAAATTATTTATGCTGAATAATTCCACTAAATTTTTTAAAATCAATATCAATAACCCAAATACAACAAACAAGGGTAAAAAACAACTTTTGACGCGTGTTTACAAAGTCAAGGGCAATAACTCAAAAAATGTTCATCAAAAATATCTCTTGTTAGAACTTGTCCGCGATCTTATCAATTCCAATGATCACGCCAAGTTTCATCAGAATCGGTTGAAAACTGTAGCTTCTACTGTGCTCACAAACAAATTTTGACGCGTTTTTACAAAGTCAAGGGCAATAACTCGAAAACCGTTCATCAAAAATGCATCAAGTTAGAACTTGTCCGAGATCTTATCAATTCCAATGATCACACCAAGTTTCATCAGAATCGGTTGAAAACAGTAACGTCAATCCTGCTCACAAACTATTTTTAACAAATTTCAACGCATTCTAACAAAGTCAAGGGCAATAACTCGAAAACCGTTCATCAAAAATGCATCAAGTTAGAACTTGTCCGAGATCTTATCAATTCCAATGATCACACCAAGTTTCATCAGAATCGGTTGAAAACTGTAGCTTCAATCCTGCTCACACACTATTTTTAACAAATTTCAACACGTTTTAACAAATTCAAGGGCAATAACTCAAAAACTGTTCATCGAAAATGCGCCAAGTTAGAACTTGTCCGAGATGTTATCAATTCCAATGATCACACCAAGTTTCATCAGAATCGGTTTAAATCTGTAGCTTCAATCCTGCTCACAAACTATTTTTAACAAATTTCAACGCGTTTTAACAAAGTCAAGGGCAATAACTCAAAAACCGTTCATCAAAAATCCGTCAAGTTAGAACTTGTCCGAGATCTTATGAATTCCAAAGATCACACCAAGTTTCATCAGAATCGGATGAAAACTGTAGCTTTAATCCTGCTCACGAACAATTTTTAACAAATTCAAGGCGTACTAAGTCAAGGGCAATAACTCAAAAACAGTTCATATGTCAAATTCGAACTTGACCGAGATCTTATCAATCTAAAGCATCACACCAAGTTTTATCAAAATCAGATAAAAACTGTAGTCTCTATAGTGCTCACAAGAAATGTTGACAGACGGACCAACGGACAGGGGCGACCACATATACGACCACATATTCATGTAGGCGTATAAAAATGATCAATAAAACTATATTGCACCTGATCAAGACAAAATAGGAGAGAATTGAATTCAACAGCTTTAACTTTAAAGCCATGAATAGTAATGCTCTACTATTGGTAACAGATATGAGAAGTATTGTTGTTTCTGTTATTATAATTAAAACCATCTAGAAACCATGTTTACAATAAGTTGAATTAATTTCTATAAGCTTATATATAATCAATAGTTTGGTCTATAAAATAGAATTATCTAGAATTTATTACATCTGGAAAGTAGAGAATTATCCTTTTTATGCTAAATCTAACTGAAACTGCAGCAAGGTTTCAAGTTCAGAAGAAGCCTGGATTCAATTATCTTAATTGCATTAGACTAAAGGTCAGTCAACAAGGCTGATTAAAAAATGAGATTTCCAGGAGTAAATCATTCCTTGGTCTCAAAAAGTGCTCTGTGCTAATCTATAATCAGTACTAATGTTACCGATTTGAGCCTTCACCCAGCTTAGTGTATCCATAATCATCTATGTTTGAATGTGATCACATTGAGTTGTCTAATCAACAGATTTGAATATCTGAATATCTGAACAATGACGTCATGTGTATACAGTAGACTCATATCTTTAAACATTGATTCATGCACTAAGAAATACACCAAAATTGTTTGACTTTACCTCACTTTAATTTTAAGAAGTATAACCGATTTGAAATAACATTTTACCATTTTCTTTCAAAAATAGCAGATTAATGAAAAAGATTCTACATATAGTGACTCAAATTTTTTGAAAAATGGACTAAGACTGAGCAAGACCATTCTTAAGCCATAAATAAGCTTAAATGTTCATAGTGTAAGAAATAAAACTTTAACTTTGACAGTTCAATTGTAAAACATTTGTATGATGTATAGGGATGTTATAGACAATATCTATTAGTATTGTATTAACTCATCTAAACTACAAAATTATAGATTTCAGAAAAAAGATTATACATTGAAATAAGCTAATATATAATATTTATTACACACATTTCATTAGGTGTCTCACACGAATATTTTTTATAGGTAGTCCAACAGCTGTGAGTCTATGTTCTGTAATAAAATATATTGTTATAGGACATAGAGAATATAGTCTGAAACAGAATTAATTATGACAATTGAACTACAATATATTAATGTCAACTTACACATATTACTAACTAATAATATTAACTATACAGTTGTACAATAGCTGTATTACTATACTATGAAATGTCAACAACAGATGTTCACAGGATTGAATGACACTTTATTATTCAATAATGATGCACAAAGTTAACAAATTCAGTAACAAAGCAAACAACTAGTACAATATGGTATGGTAGCACTTGATTGGAGAATTTGACCCGTTCCAATTCTGCCCTCAATTGACCGTTGCGGAAGTGTGCAAAGTGTGACCCGTATATAAATACATCTTGATTCAAGATGTCACAATACAATATGCTTATCGTACCATTACATGTCAATACTTTACATTACCAGGCATTCCAGACAAATATGTAAGTACACATATAAGCTGCTTTAAAGCTTAACCAGACTTAATCCATATGCAATATACATAAATTTGAAAGTAAAAGTTCCATTCATGTAAGTTAAAGGACAGTGCTAAGTCTATCCACAATAAATTATTACCGTATATTTTTTGGTCATAATCTAAACATATGCAATAGTAAAAACTTTTATCAACGTTTTTTATCCCATATACCGATACCTTTGGCTATTTAGGCCATTATGGTACCAGTGGTACACCAGTACATACATATAAGACCCATTAATTTAAATTATCATGATAAAAAAATGCTTTGAGAAGATGTAAAACCACTTGTTGTATAATTCTGATAATACAGGTATTGAAAGCGATGAGGTGTAAAAGGCTTTGGACACAAAAACTAAAATATCTGTCAGCCAAAGAATGACCCAGGTGATCATACACAAAAATATCTTTTAATAAAAAAAAAACCATTCATAACCATATTACAACTATTAATAATAAATGAACGTCATACAAATGTTCTTATTAAAAGTTTCTATTGTCAGCTGCATGTAAAAGCTTCTAATATTACATTCAATATCATCTACTGATGAAAGATATAAAAGTTAAAATATTGTTAACTATGGCTATCTGTGGCAACATTTAATTAAAGATGATCACACAAATCATAGAATATGCACGAAGTAACTCCAAATATCAACCTATGTCAGCCCTGATAGCCAAGTAAAAAAACTCAATAGAACTGGGTCAAAATACATGCAAAACTGTCACCAAATAAAAACTCTTAACAGCATAGGCTGGCCATATTCAAGGGTTGATTTAGGTCTTGAATTATCTTTCAACCCCAGCCTCGGTCTTATACAAAATCAATGATACTTAATACATCGGGAACACCATCATTCAGTATTTTGGATAAGTCTTCAGAAGTACTAGATTTGTTTGAAAATCTCATAACTCCTGCAGAGGTCTTGAGAAAAGACGAGTCATCATTTTTAACATGGATAATCATTAAAATTTTGACGGTGAGCTGTGAACACTAATTACTAACTTAAAAATTCCTGTTTCTGAGACTAAGGTAAAAATGGCAAATCTGTCCCTTTAGAATAACACAATGAATAAACTGAAACTTACTTTGAACAATTGACATCTTCACCTTGATTATGCCATAAAAATTTGCCTTGAAATCCCTCTGTTGTTATGGTGAATCCAGATGGTAATTTCTCCCAATCATCAAAACGTAGTCCTCCACCTAAAGAATAAGTTCCAGCAGGACATTTTTCACACTCCTGTTTTTCTAAGTCAAGGTACTCCCCTTCTTTACATGTGAATGCTGCAATTTTAAAAAAATATATTTTTAATAACATGACATGTATGAAATGAATAATAGCTTTCTGTTTTACTTTTCTAAATTTATTCAAACTAACAAAGATAGACAGGGTCATGTAGACATTTTATAGAACAGTAATACAACATAACTAATAATAATAATCAACATGTATGTTACTTAGCAAAGGAAGAAATATCTCTAGATTTTCTGAATTAAATTTTTTCATCTTTTTTTTTTCAAATAATATTTCACCATAATCATCCTTTTTTTTAGATAAATCATAATACATGAATATCTATTTCATTGAATTGTTAACCAATAATTGAATTTCCATATCTCTTTTTTTCACAGTCATTTGGAATATGTACTGTACAAATTCGTGATTAATGCTTGGGAGGTAACATCTGTTCTCATGATTGATGTCATGATAAGGTTATCACAAGATATATTGTCAATTACATCACCTAATAAACATTTGATCTTTTTAAATAATTATTGACAATCTAACTTAATTTAGGTGTCTGGGAGTTGAAAAGGTCATGGTATTATAGTGGTAAGAAATAGTAACCATATTGATTTTCAAATAATTGTATAGTCCTATCAGAGAGATTGACAGCTTCAATTGCAGTTAAGTTTCTGAAATTCCAGGACCACATAATAATGTTACATTCAAACTGAATGATATATTGGCATTAATGACATCACAGTCAGGTAGTCAAGTTTTCAACGGGAACCATTGATCATATTAACATTAGTAGGCTCATACTGAGTTGACCTTGTTTTACAAGTCCTATTTTCAAAATCAGTATTAGTAATCTGTAGTATGAATGGAATATGTACAGAGTTTGAAGTAAAGCACCTGTCTAAAGTAACATCTGTTGTACATAGTAATTGTTATCAAATATCTAGATTTATAACTTACACATTAGTAAGCTTATACAGTTTCCTGATATAATTACTATAAATTACTGGTAATCCTAGTCTAATTATTACAATCATTGTGATAAACTTCAACAAAACTGGCGTGCAAACATAATAGATTTTCTATGACACATTTGCTACAAATAATTGGCTATCAAACTGTAGAAAATAAGCCTGTCCTTTTTGAGCTCATAAATCATTCAACAGTTCTGAAATGTGGGAATATGTAGGCCTACCATTAACAATTTAAATTAAATATATTGAAATATTCATAACGGTAATCATATCATAGAAGAGTCAAAACACTTGTGTTGATAGCTTCTGATTCCCTGTCACCTAGATGCAACTGAGAAATGCCTATACATAAGCTTACTTAATTGGGCATGAACTGAATACCTGTCTCATTAGACCTTACTTGCTTGTTGCTGCTGAGATTATATGAAAAACTATTAAAAACTTACAGCAGTCCTTTCCTCTAACAGGTGCATTGGGTGCTCCATCAATACATTTTCCTGGTTCTGGTACAGATACACGCCATCTTCCACCATGACTGTCACATTCAGTATACTCATAATGGAAATCTTCCTATAAACAAAATGCATTTGATTGTGGGACAATAGTAGAAGATCTAATCTTAAATATCTATCGATTTGAGCATTAAATAAATGTTCCAAAATTTCTTCAATTTGTTCAGCTGACCATTAAATCATGTTTTATGGATCAATGATCATTAAATAAGCTTATGAGACACTGTAAACCACTGTAGCCTAGCGTACTCTTAGTTTATTTTAATTTTTAGGGCATCGTCACTAGGCTAATTTGTGCAGGATAAAAAAAAATAGGCCTACTTACTGGTCTGCAGGCAGGCAATTTGTCACAGAAGATGAATGGAAACAAATTTATGGCCACAAATAAAACGCAATAAAATAGTTGTCTGCACATTTTTCACTCGTTTCTGAGTGCGACAACTTCCTTGGTACTTCGTTGATGTGTTAGATCCTAAATTAATATGCCTTCGTCATTTTATCCTCACGAAATTCAGGTGTAAACAATGTGCTTCTGAATCAACCTGTTACCTTACTGAACTAAAAATAGATTTTAAGACAACTACATACGGAAACTAGCGGAAACATCCGTAAATTATCGATTTTTTTTATCTTCGTGATAAATGAACGATTTAAACTTTTGTTTTCATCATACATTTATCTTTTCTATTCATAAACCAGTTATTAATAAAAATTGAAATTAAATCTTTTAGAAAAACTACTTTGTCTCGATATTACGAGATTTTCTCGAGAGCAAGCGTTGCCATGGCACTTATGACAATAATAATAATCTTCCATTGTTCAGAAAGGTTGATAAGTGAAGCTCTGTGACTTAGATTCACATCTGCTCGACTACCCGGTTTGACAGTGCATTTATCTCAGAAACCGAAAATGGCTCAAATGTTGTCAACCAGAGATCCTTATCCTTTTCCTAAACTTCAAAATGATGATAATTTTTATGGAACAAGAGTAGGACAGGTGGGTTAATAAATTTAGATATTTTCTACATTTTTTTAGTTCTACGACGAATTACTTGAACTCATGAAGAACTATGGCTTCGTCTACATTTTTTCATAAGAGGAATATTGATCTCTGAAATTTGCTGAAAAGACAGTGGACAATTATTAGACCTAGATGAACATTATATTCTATTGACTAGGTCATTATGGATTTGCATTTCAAATATTCTATTTCTATATCATTTTTTTTTAACTAACTTCACAAACATTGAGCTATCACTAGAGGTTACACCTACATGCCTGTGCCTGTGCCTGTGCTTTCGTAACATTGCTTAACCGCAATGTTACAACATAAAATTTCTACTGAAAAAACTTTTTTTTTAACCTATTTTTACCTTTTTTACAAGATGATTGGAACAGCCTCATTTCTTGATGCAGCCTTATGAAACTGTTATGTATTGCATCCCTATATGCAACTGGAAAGTGGTAAATTGTTGTCACTGAGTTCAATCTCAGCCTTGGTCTTGGACATCTTCAAATATCAATATACTAATGATAAATATTAAAATTCAAAGAGTAAAGAGCAGATATTAAAGGCAACAGTTTTGACTGTTGTTCCTCAAATTTAGTGCCGTTAAGTTTTCATTTATAGGCTATATTTTCACATTTTTCTTCAGGCAGAACCTTATGGTCAACCAACACATGTTGCTCAGAAAGCTGACCCATGGAATAGATTGAACTCAACACAAACTTTATGTAGTTCACGCAGAGAAATCTACCATCATGATCCAGCAGCACCAAGAGATAGTTTAGATTTTGTTTTAAAAACACAATATGATCATCATGCAGAGTTCTTAAGAAATAAAAACGAAACTTTATTACAACCAGAAACTCTCAATTTAGATCATGGGTTAGTAAGCTTAAGCTTATATGATGATAGTTGTATTATCTGTTCAATATGTATCATATCAGCTTTTATCTTGCTGTAATTGATGTAGCACAATTCTGTCATGGAACACCATGAAGCATGATATTGCAGTTAGTAATATTATGGACTTGGTATTTCGATATCTGCAATTATGACCTAAAATATTTTTTGTCATGTCCAGGCCATCAAAATAGTCACCAAGAACATCATCTATAATCTTCTAGGATTTAACAGTTTCTAGTTTCAACTTGGAAGCTATATTGAATTATTTCCCTTTTGTATTCAATATAACTAATGGATTACATACTATTTTTCATAGTCGAGTTTTAAAGAACCGTGAAGAGATTATACCAAAAGAACCTATGTATATGAATCATCCTCTTTCAATAACAGAACAAGTTAAACGAGAAAGCATTCACAGTGTTAAAAATGCAATAGGTTAGTTTTTTCTTATTTCTGTTGACAGTACACATGAGAATAAATACAAACTTTTATGCTAAATAATTTAATATAATAAATAATGAAGTAATTGGAGGAAAGATAGTTGAAACTGTCAAATTTAGACGTCTCAGTATCAGTATGTTTTATTGGGGATTTTGTTTGTCTCTTTAGACCTATATTCAGTTATCAAATGTGTCAATATCATAACTTGCTTTACATACTTTTAAAAACATATTCAAGTGTAGGCTATTTAGTATTGATTTCACGGAACATGTTTTGATACATGTTTTAATTTTCAAGTGGTTGTTTTATTGAAATTACCGATATACATAAATTATGTTACATTTTCATTCTAAAATAATGATAGCTCAAACTGAGGATTATCATTTTAGAAAGCCAATATGTCGAAGGGTTCTAAGATATTATACAGATAGATTCCATAATACACTCCCAAATTCATGAGATTGTCCTGTTGATTTCAGAAAGTCATCACAGTCAACAGACCAATAAAGGCTATTCTAGAAAACCTGACGGAGGATTTTTTAACTAACTTCTATTTCAAACTAATATTTTAATTTATTTAATTCATTAATTAACACAGACATGCCCTTTAATTTATGGTTTGATATTTTAATATTTGTCCTATAAATGGTGAAATTGTCAATTACACTATAAGTCACATACTTTGGATCTTTAAAAACAAAATATATATTATGATAATTAGAAAATATTTATTTTATTGAGGGAGGTATCTGTCTCAGAATTATGTTGTGCCAAACGTAGAATTTAGCAACGTAAACCTTAGCTCATAGCTAGAATAGATGTTAGATTTTTCTAGACACAAATTTTTTTTTATAAATATCAAACCCCATATAGCCAACCCTATTGATGTGGTGTGCTAGAATGCAGTGAACATAATTTTAAAAGTTAAAAACTGAACAATCCATTTCAAAACAAGAAAATTTAGACGAAAGAGGCATTTCATTATCATTATTTAATATCACTAAAGCAAATTGATATCTTTTGTTGTATTGAGATTTTTATACTGGTAAAATAATGATATCGATATATTAACCCACAGTTCACTAATGATTTAATCTTATTAACTAATTTTGTTTTTTTACTAATTATTAATCCTGTATAGATAGTCCACACAGTGCTGGAACCAATGGTGGATATTCTCGAAAACATGATGGTGGATTCTACAGTATTTGAATTGGTTACCATAAAATTTGGCACCTTTTTTTTTTAATTATTCAATTGAAAAGGCTTCAAGAATTTGTGTCTTGCGTTGGATTGCAGCTTTATCCAAAATGGCTTTGATTTTTTTAAGCAAACATTTGTACATTATATTATATATATATTTATAAATTATATTCAGTATTATATTATCAGCATTATATATTTTAGACCTGTAATTTATCATATATTTTAGTATGAATTTTATAATTTTAACATTGGCAAAGCTAATAAAAATATTGCTTTCTTCCATCATTTTACTAAATATTGTATGAATGTGAAGCAAGTGTGCACTGGTTGAAGTTGATATAGGATCTGTGTCAAATATAGTTTTGAATGCATCTGGTAAAAATACTTTTGTCTGGACACAGTTTACTGTTTTATGCTGTTTTTGGGGACATTTCTGACCTTTTTTTTTTATTTGTATCATGATATATATAAAAAGATGTTCCTCCTATCCTGTGTTATACATGTAAAAAGTAAAGAGCTTTTAATATTTCAAGTGTAGTCTGATTATATTTTACACAAGAGTTGTCGCCCTTATATCAACCAGTATAATTTGCAAGAAATTCATCTCATACCGCAGATAATATAAGAACTGGTATATCTTGGTAAGGCTCAAACACTACAGCTAACAAAAGAGCAAGTGTCAACAACCTAATTTAGAGCGTGAGTATGTCCAGTTCAATCATTTGTAAATATACAGGACGCTTACCTTGGTCGAAGCAAGGTGGTAGGCATATAGGAGTCTCTGTTGATTAATGGTTACGTTTATACTACATAATAGGGGTAGATCAAAACATGAAACTTTGCAGTTGTGCCTTGTAGCAAAGTTTCTGTTAAATTGTGAAACAATTGTGGTTTAGGTGGTTTGAAATCAAATCATACCTTTGTTATCCCTAAAATTATTTTACAAGCAAGTGTTTCATGTCGCTTTTGCTGCGGCATAAAGTGTCAGCCAAATTTTTGGAACAACGCCCTTAAAATATATGTTAACTTATATATACAATAACACATTTTCCGTGAATTTTATCAACTTTAAGCACAAAATAGGATTGAGAGAACAGAAAAATTTTGATTTTCGACTGTTCAGACCATTGAAGCAAGTTAATGCGAAAAGACTTAAGTCTAAATTGTGCTGTACATTTCTTAATTAATGATGATGAACGCAGCCTGACACACGCCTGTTATAATCGCACTGTTCGAATATAGAATTAATTTCATAATATATAATGTCAACATCAGTGATTTTGTACCACTACTACTTTGGCAAACGGTGTGGTACCACGTTTTAAACACGAACTTTGATAAGCGATGGTTCCAATTCGCTCGCAGTATGTAATTTACCAATTTCTTGTACAACTTTTATTATTACAATTCGATTGCATATTTTAACACATCTTTAAACCACGGCACTGCTGGCTCTAACCTCGTATCGTTTTCTTCGTTTCACTCGCCGCCTCCATAGTACAACCGCCACAAAACCACAGATGCCAAGAGCACCACATAAGACACCAAGTGAAATACGGACCACAACTTCATCTAAAATTTTTCCCCTGCCCGTACCTTCTTCAACAATTGGTGGGGCATATGTCGTAGGTCGTGTTGTGTAGATTGAACTTGAGATGGGGTATAAGGTCGGTGTGAAGAACACCGATGAATTCAATGATACCAGCTGGTCGGTGGTAACGTTTGAAATGAATGACGGTGTTGGGAAGACGGATGTGGGGGTGAGAACTTCAGTTGATAAGACTATGGTTTTAGAATTAAACACAGTTGCAGATGACTCAGTGTAAACACTCGTGTGGGGTTGGCTTTGGGGTAAATAGAAGGAAGTTGAAGGATAAACAGTCTCCGCTAATGAGCTCATTTCTACAAGAGAACTGCTGGCCTCGTGGCATTCAGTAACATCAATGTCAGAAAAACGTCTCCAGGCAAACTGGTCCGGTGATAGACATGTTCCAATTATGACTAGGTTAGGTTGATAAAATTTAACATCGAGACTCTTACAGTCGCAATGAAGAGGGTTTTTATCAACGTTCAAAAACTCTAAATACGGGAAACTGTGGACAAAGCTATCAGGAAGACGCCGTATTCGGTTGTAAGATAGGTCCAACTTCAGCAGATAACCTATTTTGAATAGAGTTTCAGGAAAATTGTTAAAAGTGTTCATAGCTAAATTTAATGTTTGTAAATTGCGGAGATTCTTAAACAATCCACCCGGCAAATTAGAGAGCTTATTATCTCGAATGTCTAAATTTATTAGCTGTCTTAAATCCAGAAAGGACCTTTTGTGAATTGATTCCAATTTATTGTCGCTGAGATCCAGTTCTACCAAATTATACATTTTTTCGAATAAATGGTCGCCAATTGTCTTGAACATATTTCCCCTAAAGTTGATCCTACGTATAGATTGGACGATGGGCTTGAAACTTTCCGTTTGGGCTGTCCTCATGACATTGTGAGACAGATCTAGTTCCTGAAGATTAAGGAGACCGTCCAAGACACCTGGTTCTATAGAGCGTATACCAGTCTGGCGTAGCTTTAAAGTTTTAAGACTGTAAAGTTTGCGGAACCAGTTGTCAGGAATCTGATTTACATGACAATCATTAATGTCTAAATATTCTAAATTAAATAAATCCTCAAAAATATTAGTTGTTGGTATTGAAGAAATACCGTGCAAAACTAATGTATGAAGATTTTCTAAGTCCTTGAATATTTCAGGAGGAATAGAATCTATGTTTAAAATCCAAATTTCTTGTAAATTTTGGGGTTTAGAGGATGCCATTTCAGTATTGCCATTATTATGAAATATTCTCTCCGGTAAGCTGACAAGGGTTCTTAAATCGAGGAAAATTTTGTTGAGAACGGCCAACCCACGGAAGATGTTTTCTGACAGAAATGTTATTCTTGGACCAATTATAGATATTTCCTTGAGAGTTCTGACACACGATTCCAAGAGTTTGTTTGGTAAAGTTTGTAGAAGTGGAACAATTAATTGTAGATCTTGAATGGTCAAATTTTCAAATACTTTACTAGGAATTTCGTCTCCATTATATTTCATTTGCAGTGTCTTTAATTTCTTTAACTTTTGGAATGCATTGTCTATCAGTTCATCAATTTCAAGTCCGTAAATTTCTTGCAGATTTGTCAGTCCAATAAAGGTGTCCTCTTCTAAAACGGTGATTTTATTTCCAGTTAAATTCAAATGAAATAAATCATGACAGTTTCTGAAGGCTTGTTTAGGAATGAAACCAAGACTATTATAAGACAAGGCTACATATTGCATGGAATTAAACGTACACAATTGCTGAATCTCTTGAGGCAAAATTCTGTTATTGGAAAAATCCAAAGTATGTAAATCCAATGGTAAATTCCTCGGAATTCTCGTTAATGCCAAATTTGAGCAATTGACATATTTTACTCGTCCAAAGCCTTTCTGGTTAATGTCACATGAACATGGATAACACGTTCCAGACAATGGCCATCTTTGACTGCTGGACTGTGAAATTGTCAGGAAGAGAAAGAATGGTAAAAGTTGCACGAACGACATCTTATTGTTAAATAAACTTCAATTTATCTTAAATGAACCAATTCTCTCTGAAATATAAATAATAATTTTATCAGATTTGTTCAGCAGAGTAGGCCTATCGTGGCATTTATGACTTCTATTTGACTCTAATTTTCCGACAGATGTTTGTGATTCCTGTTTTCATAGAAATGCTTTGAAAACCGCATATGTTAGACTATCGCAAAAGCTCTCTTGTCGTTTTGCTGCGCTTCGTTCTCCCTTCTGTCAATCTGTGTTAAGAATGTCAGTGACAGTGGTTTCCATTTACCTGTACCTGCACTAGTTCTAGGTTAATTTTACATCTAAATCCTGTAATATTTTTATTCTATTGCTCATCATGATAATAAACAATTAGTCACTTTAACAAGAGAGAGCTAGAAATAAGCAAACAAGAGCAAAACTTTCAATTTACCGTCAAAAATTTCACTTTTCACAACAAAGGAAGAGTTACGTACCTTTTTCAAGGGACGTAATCCATTTGCCTTTGACGTTACTACCCAGTCTTTACAGACATGTATCGAATAATCTTATAGGATGTACTTTGTGATCCTTGAAATTAAAGCTTACCTCAAAATGAGTCGTCCTGTCTGAAAAAGTTCTTCTTACTTCGGTTCAGTACGAATGTGATGCATTCGTTTTCACATTATGATAATTAATAAACCAACAATTAAAATTAACTAGGCTACTTGACGAACAAATAATATTATTCTGACACATAACTTAATATCCATAACATTCTTTCAATTAAATTACATTTAATTAAACCTACTTTCCAACAAACTGAGTCCAGTTTCATTTTAAACTTGATAGGTTCAAAACATGTATAGTAGGCTTACAGATCTAATTTATTTCATGCTTCCCATCTAGGGAAAAAGATCATCGAGATGCTATAAAAAATCCTTTAGGCACCATATCGCCAGAGCGATTCAGAATTAAGTACTAGTAATGAACGAAAATCGCATAATGCCTTTAAAAATATGTCAAACAAGGAATTTTACTCACTTTAACTACAATGAATCCTGCCCATGAGACCACCTCTACTAAACAACCACCTCCATTATCCGACCAGCGACCATGAAAGTAAAATCAGTTCAATTAGGCAACCATAACAGTTATCATTATCTCCCTTGTATAGACATCATATGGTTTCACATACAAACGAGATAGAAAGGGATTATAGTTTATTCGCGATTTGCTAATCTCCAAAAGATTAATACGATTTTTAATTAATTACATCAATCTAAATCTAAAAAGTGACTGTCAAAAGAAAATAGTTCGGTTGCATATTCTGACCGTTAGGAGACCGTTTTCCATTATTCCCGTCTCTTAATACAGTTTCTACATGTCTTTTCTATATATCACAGGGTATCTTAAATTGACGAGTCGTCATTCAACATTCAATCGTGGATATTTCTGGATGGATTTGAAGGCTCAAAAACGTTTGAGTATGAGTGGTGAAAAAATAGCCCATACCTGTACCTTTAATAACTGATAAAACAAACTAGTTATAGTTGTTGGTAGTCGTGGCAGTTGGATCTTGTTCAATTCTATTGGACTTTGGTTTTGTATAACATGTTCTCTCTGTTAACTTCATTTTAAACCCCTCATATTATGTAAGGCACTAAATTTTCTCAAATCTAATTTACCTTTCTAGAGGGGTTGTCCGTAGCCTACTGTATAATGTATATTAACGTAGGAACAGAATTACCTGTGAAACACCTTGACAATCTCTTACTCTTCCTCCCCCTCTTCTCAACCTAATAATAAACAGAAACGCCATTGGCTTTACTTGCTACAATGGTTTGACAATTTAGTTGATTTGTATTTCAGTCATTGGGTGCTATTTGTTATTCAAATTGTGAATTCAAACAGAAGTATAAGTGAAAGAGATGAAATAAATTCGACCAGTCAGGTATCAAGAGTGATATAAAATTTAATTGTTAGAGTATTTATATCATCTATCAAATTGATCAGGTGTCCCGGGGGTGGTATTTTAATAATCAACGTTTCGGGTAACTACCCAGGGACGAGTCAAATACTGACAGGACCATAGAAGTGGGAATAGAGTAGAGAGAGAATAATCAGTTATCATTTCATAGAAAGGGATATAATTCACTTATTATTTACTTTCTCAACTGCTAGAACTAAATTCTAGCTTGAAGTAGCGTATACGGAGGGAATAAGTTTACTTTTTCCATTCGGCCTAATTGGATAAAACAGTGATCAATGGAATACTATATCTTCCAATTAAAGTCATGTAGAAAACAGTTGTATGTATGCATTGAAATGAAATCAGAAGATGTCATCTCGAGCTATACAGACATAGAACACTGTCTTCCAAGATGAACGTGAAAAACCGCTGTGTGCTTTAAAATAGGCTACATTCGTGCATAAAACCGGATAATTGTTATATTTTGATGAAGGTTTTGAACCCATGATTTCAATGCGGCTTCTCGGCTACCTATTATTATCACTGATAATACGATTCTCTGAAATAGGTCATATCCGGTGCAGTTTTTGAATTTCCAACAAGTCCGCTGGAAAACTTACAGGAGGTCCTTTAACTCATTATATTTAATCAGAAAAAATGCGGTGAATATAAAGTAGACTTCAGGGATAAAAAAAAATAAAATTAGGAATTTGCTGCAATAGAACCTTGGCATATTTCAGTGTTTTGCTTCTGAATTATACGCCTACACATTTGAATGAAATGCTTAATTTCAGTTTTTCTGTGCATAATTTTATGTCAATCGCCACGCCCTTCCTTATCCATCTTCAAATTTTTAACCGGAATGAATAAACCAAATACTAACGACCTGAACAGCAAAACAAAATCCGAAATCCAAACAACATATTGGCGAAAAATTAGTATAGCAGCTAATGAACGTTTGACGTGAGGAAGTATATCAATCATAAGTGAGTAAGTATATTATAATGAAAAATGGTATCAGGTGTTAAGAAGAGTAAGCACACCCTGCTATTAGATTTTCAATGGGCATAACTATTTGTTTATCCCACTAATCTATTGGTATCCGTACTCGGACCAAAATTTGCGGAGAAAGGTTCACAAAAGTGACAGTTCTATCATGAACGTAAAACGATATCAAGAGTTATTATTATATCACATTCAATTGAAATAATGACTGATATGATTAATGATATTATATATATAAATCAGCTTATAAACCTCTACCCCGCTCTTCCGTATGAAGATCCCGATTCACTTGATGAGATAGAAGATTAACCGAAATAATTAACTATAAATCTGGTCAATCCATAAGATCAATCTTACTTATTACTTAACACAATTTTCCATATTCAGTGAGATTTCCCCTTGAATAGTTACCATTATCCAGTGCTTGTAACGTGTAATTTAGTATATTCACTAGTTTATTTAAAACTATGAAGTGGACATTAATAGACATCTATCAAAACACTCGCTTAAGCCGTGGTTAATACCAGTTAATCCACTCAGATTATTTATTTATAATAAATTATTTATAGTTTATTAAAGGACTCGATTATATTCCAGTTTTCGTTCATGCAGTTTACTAAAACTGGTAACTTATTAAGAAATGGTATTAATCTAACAGTGATAGCTATTCATTTTTCAGTTATTTCTATTGCGTGCGCCGAACAAAATAATGGTGGTTGAATAAGTCACCTTCATTATTCTAAAACTGAGTGCGGATAATCCGGGAAGGATCACTGCCAAGAAGTTTGGCCCAGTGGCGGAGCCAGGTTTATGTCCGAAGTGGGGCGAAATGCCTGACGTTGCCCGAATTTCTAACCTAGTTATGAGATTTTTGCCCAGGGCTGCGGGGGGAGGGGCAGGTGAGGGGGCGCTGGGGGGTTGGTGGTGGTAACCCTCTGCTCCCCCCCCCCCCCCTTTGGCTCTGCCACGGACCAGCTAGTAGAGAGGATACTTTGTGAACCTTTATGTTTGTTAACATAATTGTTCTTTTTTTACTCGCTTCCCTTCTTTCATATGCAGTTGCGGTGTTACGCTTTTAGAGCTGTATGTTCCGAGGCAATATTCGACCTTTTTACATTCATACTGATACGATTGTAGGATATTAGCAATATTAGTTAGTAATTAATCACAACCGTATGAAAGGTTGAATTAATTTATAACTGGAATTATGATATATAGGTCAGAGTTTACTTTATCATCTCGTACCAGAAATATACGACCGGAATGCAGATAGGCTGTACCAGTACCAGTGCTAATGTTATTAAGGTTATTTAGTGAATATTGTACCCATTTTCTGTTAGGTCACATTCTTTCGCGTTTTAAACCATGTCTTTAGTGGTTTCTAAAGCTATGTGTATTTACATGCATTTGATCAGTCGTAGTCATTCTGGAAGCGCTTATAACTCCATTTGTGTGTTCGACAAAATTTAGCGATTGGCCAAATTCTCCTAGATGCCACCAGTTGCTCGTGGTTGTTGCTTTCAGATTCTGATCCCCATTGAACGCATTGTTTAAATATTGCTTTAACATACTGAGGCGAACCGCTGTATCCCAGTAATTTAATCTAAAGGTCTAGGCTTCAATTCCAGCATCGGTCGTGATAATACCTTTGGATTTTTCGATGATGCGGGTTGGGGGGGGGGGGGGGGGGGCGAGGCTTGGGTACTGGGTTGGTCATTAATCCTATTCCCCGCGTTCCAGGCTCTGCTTGTTGAAGATCCATCGACTGTTGGAAATATAAAATCAGTATTATAATGCCACTGTTCTGGCAAAATAGCACTCATTGACCAATGCAAACCTTTTGCCTTTCCACTAGCCTAATCAAGTGCTGAAAGATAGGACGTAAAAGTCTATTAATTTCATTTTACAATATTGGGTTATCGTCCTTACCTGGCATCAAAATGTCATTGTAATACTGGTCTCTCGTAGTTTATCAGAATCCAGATGTAGACACTTGTTTATTTTTATGAATAAAGAAACTTGTTAAGAAGAATTCATGACATGTTGTTCAATAAACAGATGGAGATAACCATTCAGAATAAATAGTGGAACAAATTTACTTCATTTGAGAGCTGTATTAGATCTGTGATCCTAGTTATTTACCACTGAGACTTTTTTTCTGCAGAATTTCCAATCGATGATCTTCCGTTGCGTATACGTATCTGGATCAGAAGAAATGAAAGTGTAAAAATAAAAGGAACATTCCTTGAATGTTTTTCTCTTTCAAAATAGCCTACTCCATGTGATCCATGTTATTTTTAAAAAGATAACCATGTATGTAATCAGGTTTTTGTGTGCGGAATACATGTATTAATAAATATTAACATTATTAATGCCAGTCTAATTATGGGTTACATTGAGACCTTGTATGTACTATTTTTAGCAATTCTTCCTTATGTTTTCGCTGTACATTTGCAGTTTGTTCAGATGTACTTTTGGCAAGTCAACACGAGCCTATACACCAGAAGTGTAAAGTTATCACGTTTTTTGGGTGAATGGGGTGATATGTTTCTTGTTCTTTGATCGTACTATATTTTTTATGGAGAATATTAACGTATATTTAGTACACAAAGGTTACAGAAACAAACGTTATGAAAGAAATACTTTGAGATATGTGTGTTTCTGTACAAAATATTGACTGAAGGTGAAATAACCTTTCATTATAGTTTCAGCACTCTAAATGGACGGAGCCAACTCCATACGGTACTACCAGGATATAACAGATTGTGTTGAACCATAGAACTATAACATTTTTAATATAATTCTATTCTTGAACTCACCGGTCATAGTTTATAGATCTAGGTATATTGGTTGTAAGCAGTAATGACAGGTGGGGTGTGGGTATTCTTACTCTTGAAGACATCTGACACCACTTTTCATTATGCAATACTTACTCACTATGACTGATGTACTTCCTTATGTGAAAAGTTCATTAACTGCTACTATAATGTTTCGCCAATATGTTATTTTGATTTCGAGTTTCGTTTTGTTGTTCGGGTAGTTAGTACCTGGTTTATTTATTTGATGACATTTAAGTTATTTTCAGATCATCTGTGGTGCAAGAGTATTATCTGCGATATGAGTTAGTTGAAATTGAACGTTAGCTTCTACTAAACAAACGGATTACAACGAATACTTGTTTTAATCACAGCAAAATTACTTGAAATGTTTTACAAAGATTTATTATGCAAGCAGTAGCATAAAAGAAAAACTGAGAATTTTTTCATTAATGACAATTCCAATAATTTCCAAATCGTAACATACCTTATTCTAGTCCATGTACTTCTTACGACAACCACTTTAAGGTAAAGGTGTTATATATTTTAATAATAATTAGATTCCTTCTAGACAAATACTTTAGCTTGAATAGAAAACAAACATATGTTTCTTTGAAGACAATTTGTAGAAACACGACTAAATACAATGGTTGGCTAACCGATATTGTTCAAGTGATTAAGAAATATTATTTTTAACTCAAGAAAATATGGTCGATTTCTTAAATTAACACGAACTATCGTTTTATTATCGACAAAATTCTTTTCTTCTATAGTTTATAACTATTGAATGGCAACAATAAATAAAGTTTCATATTTCAAAATGAAGGCAAGTTTTCTATACTTACTCCAGACTGAGAATTTGAACAAGAAACAATCAACCTCAATACGTTTTTTTATTTTAAATTCTATTGAATAATCTGTTTAGCCATTTCAAGACGATCAGCACATTTTTAATCGATTTGTTCATGTAAAGATAATTTGGATGTATGTTAATGACTGGCGACTCAATAATACACAGAATCGGATATCCTGGTGCTGATTTTAGAATGATTATGCATGTACCGAACTATCACAAAGCGCTTAGTTTTGTTTGGATAGCTCACAGGCGTCGGACTAAAAATTGGAAAGATGCAAAATGATGCTCTTAGTGTCCAAGATACAAAAAAAAATTGAAAACCTCTTTACAATCCATTTAAGATCAATGACGAGTGGTTAAAACGGCATTTGAAAGCGTGTTTCATGAAGAAAATAAAGAAGTAATATTTGAAATAAAAGACATAATTTTATACTATAGGATCAATTGGTGTCACCCTAAGATATTTGGAAGGATGTGCGTTAACAAGGGGGTGAAATAAAGGTTTTTTTTTTTACCTGAAATAAAGTTTAAAAACGGTCAAAAAGTGAAGACTTGTGTTTAAAGAAGTGCCAATGGTAAATGGAATAGTAACAATGGTAAAGTGAATGATATTTGAATTGATGTACGTGCGACTAAAGAAGCCTGAATGGTAAAAATGATATTTGAAGCACATGACACCTGAGTATCAATAGTCAAACTTACGATATTGAAGGGAAGGACGTGTGTTAATAGAAGTACCAATGGTAAAATGGACGATATTTGAAATGAAGAACGTGATAATTGAAGGGAAGGAAGTGTGATTAAGAAGGATCAATGGTAAAATGAATGATGTTTGAAGGGATGGACGTGTGTTTAAAGAAGGATCAATGGTAAAATGAAATGATGTTTGAAGTGAAGGACGCGTGTTTAAAGAGGTATCAGTGGTAAAATGAAATGATGCTTGAAGTGCGTGTTTAAAGTAGTACCATGGAAATATGAATGAGGGAAGGACGTGAGTATAAAGAAGGACCAATGGTAAAATGAATGATATTCGAAATGAAAGACGTGTGTTTAAAGGAGGATTTATAGTAAAAAGAATGATGTTTGGAGTGCAGGACGTATGTTTAAAGAAGGGTCGATGGTAAAATGGAAATATTTGAAATGAAGGAGTGTGTTTAAAGAAGTATCAATGGTAAAATGAATGGCGTTTGGAGAGAAGGACGTGTCTTTAAAGAAGGATCAATGGTAAAATGAACCATATTTGAAATGAAGAACGTGATATTTGAAGGGAAGGACGTGTGTTTAAAGAAGGATCAACTGTAAAATGAATGATATTTGAAGGGAAGGACGTGTGTTTAAAGAAGGATCAACTGTAAAATGAATGATATTTGAAGGGAAGGACGTGTGTTTAAAGAAGGATCAACTGTAAAATGAATGATGTTTGAAGGGAAGGACGCGTGTGTTTAAAGAAGTATCCATGGTGAAATGAATGATGTTTGAAGTAAGAACGTGTGTTTATAGAAGTACCAATAGTAAAATGAATGGCGTTTGGAGAGAAGGACGTGTCTTTAAAGAAGGATCAATGGTAAAATGAACCATATTTGAAATGAAGAACGTGATATTTGAAGGGAAGGACGTGTGTTTAAAGAAGGATCAACTGTAAAATGAATGATATTTGAAGGGAAGGACGTGTGTTTAAAGAAGGATCAACTGTAAAATGAATGATATTTGAAGGGAAGGACGTGTGTTTAAAGAAGGATCAACTGTAAAATGAATGATATTTGAAGGGAAGGACGTGTGTTTAAAGAAGGATCAACTGTAAAATGAATGATGTTTGAAGGGAAGGACGCGTGTGTTTAAAGAAGTATCCATGGTGAAATGAATGATGTTTGAAGTAAGAACGTGTGTTTAAAGAAGGATCAACTGTAAAATGAATGATATTTGAAGGGAAGGACGTGTGTTTAAAGAAGGATCAACTGTAAAATGAATGATATTTGAAGGGAAGGACGTGTGTTTAAAGAAGGATCAACTGTAAAATGAACCATATTTGAAATGAAGAACGTGATATTTGAAGGGAAGGACGTGTGTTTAAAGAAGGATCAACTGTAAAATGAATGATATTTGAAGGGAAGGACGTGTGTTTAAAGAAGGATCAACTGTAAAATGAATGATGTTTGAAGGGAAGGACGCGTGTGTTTAAAGAAGTATCCATGGTGAAATGAATGATGTTTGAAGTAAGAACGTGTGTTTATAGAAGTACCAATAGTAAAATGAATGATGTTTCAAGTGCAGGACGTGTGTTTAAAGAAGTATCGATGGTAAAATGAATGATATTCGATGTGAAGGACGTGTGTTTATAGGAAGCATTGAGTAAACATAATAACAACTCAATCAGATTAACCGCTGTAAAACATTGTGTTATCAATCAGATCAGATAAAGGTTTCGTTTAATCTGATTTTGGTTGAGAAGAAAATCATAATTATGATTGTCTTATAACATTTAATAACAATACATATCTGTTTCTCTTCATCTTCTTGTAAACTTGTCAGTATTATATCTGTATTGAAATAACCATAGGGGTGTTATGGTCGGGATTTAAACAATCTTTATAGTATCATAATTATTTCAAAACAAAGCTTTTTGTCCGAAACTCGACTGATAATTTAATATTTATGGCAAGTAACAAACATCACATTATTGTAAGAATTTCAGAGACCAGCAATAGGTGGGGTTTAAAGGCAAAGACCAACCAATTTTGTTGCTCCGGAAATGAACACGTTTTGTCAGTCAACTTTCAGATTTTTCGTTTTGGCACCATTAATTGTGTGGGAATATATTATTTGAAAGTCATACATATGAAAAAAACACTTCAAATAATAAGTGTAAAATGTATAAGTGGCGAAATTTCAAAGGAAGCTCTGTGGACTGCAAGTTATAAATTGTTTTTTTTTTATGACTGTGTATCTATTATTTTAGCGTGCGAAAATATTAATATTGAGAAAAAACAGAAATGAAAACAAAAGTTATTCCAAATCCAATTATCTCAAACCAGACATTAAATATCGTTCCCTTTCATTATTTTCTGACAGTTGATCGACAAGAATTCTACAGGAAACACATATCTAATTATCGCCCTTTATACGCCTCGTCGCACCAACGAGTTGGCGGGTAAATTGTTACAGTATTACGTGGTAAAAACGTTCTATATAACACGTGAAGTTGAGGAATAATTTGAGTGCAAGCATGTCTATGAATATTGGAAGGGTGATTTTATTACTGGGATTCGATAAAAACACGACACTTTATTTAAATTCTTTATAGAAATTCCATGGTAAATATTGGAGTTTCAATAGGTCATTTCTCTCTCTCTCTGATTTTATACATGAGAAATGAAATTAGAATTCTACCGACCTATGTGTCTGGAATGTAGATCTAATATTGAAGTTTAATCACAGAAAGTTCTATTTAGTAATTCATTATCATAATGGTTAATCTGGAAATTTAGCTGTAATCCAACTTCATCCGTCTTTGAACCCTTACATTTTGTCTTATGGTTGGTAAATCATCACAATCTTGAAAACAATCAGAATTGTACAGTTATATGCTGACTTAATGTTGTGATATTAAGGTTCGACTCTGCTATCGTGGTGACCGGATTAAGAAAGCCAGAAAGATAAGATGGGAAGCCAGCACGAAAAGGATAACAATGCTAGTGGTATGCGAACATAAGCTCCAAACTGTTGCAAATGATCAAAATAAAGGTCCATAATGCTCCATGAAATTTATAATATAATTGAGTGCAAGCATGTCTTATGAATATTGGAAGTCTTTGATTCGATAAAAACACGACACTTTGCTTTACTTTGTAAAAGGTACAAGATTTTGATGTTTTAACTTGGAAAAGAGTAATGAGAGGCTAATAAATTAGAAACCGGGGTTCTATGAACATCATCCTAAATAATTACTAGCTATATTTGCTCTTCCCTTCGTGCAGTTGCGACTGTAAATTTATATATTGATTGACAGGGAACAAAATACGGAGTTTAATTTTGGGAGAATTAATTCATAGAAAATAATGAAATTTTGAAATATCATATGTTGTCCACGCATCGATCATATTTAGATTGGGGTTATATTTTCTCATAAAATCTATTTTATTTGATCAGGATATTTTTTATAGTGCAAATCAATGTTTTAAACAAATCATAAAAAACAGAAACGTGTTTTGTACCTTTGATCTCATAAAGATACATTTCCCCCACTTTTTGTCATCATCTTATTGGTTATAATATGTTAACTGTTGTACACTTTCCTGTGTTAGATTTGTACTGTTAAAAAGTACTTTTTTGTGTACTTTTTGTTCAAGAATCGTCGCCCAAACACAGTGACGAGACCATCGACTCAAAATACTTTAAATTTATAAAATTTATAAATTTTCCAATTTACAATATAATATGTGAAATACTAGTTTCTGGGGATGAGTTGGAGGTTCTTGTTATATTCTTTATATGTGTATCTGAGACCCTTTTATTTATTTTCTGGTTCCGGTAATCTAAAATTGAACTGGTATACAAAGAGGATAAAGGCCGAGAAAACCTATTTTGCCATCACAGGTCCCTTTGTTCCCAACCATACAAGCGACTGGTATGCCTTAAAACATTTGCTAGCCTTCGCTTGCTTTAAACGAAATGAAGAACGAAACAGCTACATTTGGTCAAGGAACACTACCTTTGCTGAAACAATATAGATAGACTGATTATCATAAAATATGATATTTGAAACTTATCTTTGAAACTCATCGAGTTTGTTGGCACTATTGGAGTACCAAGTTCCCTGTGTTGGGATCAATGCCTAAATGATAATACATGTACAGATACAACTATAACTATCCCTTTAAACTTTATTTGTTTATGTCTACTGTGTAATTTGAGTAATATTTCTGCACTCTGTAAAAATAATTCAATCATAATTCAGATGAAATCAAACGGTATGGGAAGGAAAGGATGTTGTGCAATTATATTCTCTTTCGATTTAATTTAAGGTTTGCTATAGTTCATTAACCAGCTTGAAAGACTGATAATGTTATGTATTCAGAACCTCATTTGTCAAAAGAAAACAAACCAATTCATCTTATAGCAAATATTGTCATATACCAATAATTTCAGAACACCAGTGCCTATATGTAATGTAAATGAATATTACTTTATTAAGTGGAACAGTACCTTGAATCTCCCCAATTGTCTTCTATATGCTGTTGAACTTCATTTAAGTACACGCCCTTTTGGCCCCATTGAACGGTATTTAAATAAAGTTAGTTAGAAAGAACGAATTTTGATGAATTTGTATGGAACTAGAATCTAATTGAAAGACGGAGATTGATATTTTATGGAAAGTGTTTAATTAATTCCTTCAATTGTTGGCTACCGAGTTGGAACGAAATATATCCTTGTGGATTAATAAGACGCTGAATTCTGGAATTTATACACTAGATTATTTATAAAGGTACTGAATATAAAGGAACTAGTCAATCAACATAACTTATTCTTAAAGGGACTGTTTAAATTTGCATTTTTAAAATTTCCATTCAACGTATATACGATAGTTTGCCAGGCAAGATAACATATGCTCACTCGCAGCTTTAAATGACTAAGCCAGCATGGAATATAAAACACTGGCTGTAACTCATAATTAATTTTCTTTTAAAACATGGACACTAACTTTTGATACGTTCATTCTCGAGTAGTAATAAACAATTCCACCAAGTCTTATAAAAAAAAACGCCCTGAAATTTCTCTTTTAGATAAGAGTGTCAAAGAACAAAGCAAAAACTCATGTTGAATAATTTTATATAAAAACATTTGGCTCTTGGGTTAGTGGTTATACAAGTTTGTCTCCAATTGTTTTGCATTTTTTTTTATTAGAAGACACATGTTAAATTAGGCGTTACACACTATATCAAAAAAGAGGTATTTAAGTGCAACAGGGTTACTGTATTCTACTACCAAAGATGTATAAAATGAGAGAAGGAAACCATTCTATTATGTTGCTCCCAATATTAACCAATCTGATCAAAATTAGTTTTCAATTTCGTTTCTTACTTGTTTTTTTTTTTGGTGCTTTTTGTCTTCATAGTAATCTAACAAATTTTCTACCAGTCATGTTCTAGTGACGGTTTCGTAAAAGATAAACCCAGAGCGACTGTCATATTGCTCCATACATACATTCGAATACTTCCTTATTGGGGATTTTAATGTGGTATCCAATTCATTTTTCTGTGCTCAATTCAAACACACCAAGGTCACTATAGATGATATATAACAGTTGATACTCTAGAACACCTGATGACAATCCTCTTGTATAGATATTCTCTTTGACTGGAGACTTCGGATAATTATCTTTTATTTTTCCATAAATTCTGTCTGGGGACTAAGCTTAGATAAATTTCTTCAAAGTTGGAGCAACACCTTTAACATGATTTAAGGCATATGATTTGATTTATGGTGTTAAAGCTATATATTTTCACAGAGTCATTAGATTGACTCTTATTTCTAAATCTCTTTCATTTGTAAAATAATTAGACGTAATAAAACTGATAAAACTGTTGCTAAGGTTCTTGTGATGTTGACTGGAAATGATCGTCCATTGAATTTATTCACCACTTGTTGCTATGATCAATTTAGACATTTTTTCTTCCATTGTTTGGGTCAATAGTGTGAGTGTATTTAATTAATCAAGATAGAGTGGACTTCTACCAATGTATTTATTGATCATCGATAAGAACGAGCCAATACATTCCTTATTGTACATCTACCTAGGTTTTAATTTCCCCTTAACTTTTCTTACATTGAAATACAGTTCCCCCGTATAAACAAAATAGTTACTTTGTCAAATATGACTTTTAATAGGCATACATCTCTACCACTTTCAAGAGACTTAGTCTTAACATGATACATCTCAATTTCGGCTTCCCATATCACTTTTCAAAATCAAAATGTGGTTTTCAGTTCTTCTGCTTTTCAACAAAAAACGTGCAATGGATTATAAATTTATGCTGCTGTCACACCCAGGCGATTATAACAAGGGTCTTTCACTGAATACTGACTGATCTAAATGTGATTTTGGTACCTATCTTCCTGTTTAAACTGAATACTGACTGATCTAAATGTGATTTTGGTACCTATCTTCCTGTTTAAACTGAATAGTGACTGATCTAAATGTGATTTTGGTACCTATCTTCCTGTTTAAACTGAATACTGACTGATCTAAATGTGATTTTGATACCTATCTTCCTGTTTAAACTGAATACTGACTGATCTAAATGTGATTTTGGTACCTATCTTCCTGTTTAAACTGAATACTGACTGATCTAAATGTGATTTTGATACCTATCTTCCTGTTTAAACTGGATACTGACTATCTAAATGTGATTTTGATACCTATCTTCCTGTTTAAACTGGATGCTGACTGATCTAAATGTGATTTTGGTACCTATCTTCCTGTTTAAGTTGAAGACTAGTTGATCTAAATGTGATTTTGATACCTATCTTCCTGTTTAAACTGGATACTGACTGATCTAAATGTGATTTTGGTACCTATCTTCCTGTTTAAGTTGAAGACTAGTTGATCTAAATGAGATTTTGGTAACTATCCTCCTGTTTAAGTTGAAGACTAGTTGATCTAAATGTGATTTTGGTAACTATCCTCCTGTTTAAGCTGAAGACTTGTTGATCTAAATGTGATTTTGGTACCTATCTTCCTTTTTAAGCTGAAGACTAGTTGATCTAAATGTGATTTTGGTACCTATCTTCCTGTTTAAACTGGATACTGACTGATCTAAATGTGATTTTGGTAACTATCCTCCTGTTTAAGTTGAAGACTAGCTGATCTAAATGTGATTTTGGTACCTATCTTCCTTTTTAAGCTGAAGACTAGTTGATCTAAATGTGATTTTGGTACCTATCTTCCTGTTTAAACTGCATACTGGCTGATCTAAATGTGATTTTGGTACCTATCTTCCTGTTTAAGCTGAAGACTTGTTGATCTAAATGAGATTTTGGTACCTATCCTCCTGTTTAAGTTGAAGACTAGTTGATCTAAATGTGATTTTGGTACCTATCTTCCTGTTTAAACTGGATACTGACTGATCTAAATGTGATTTTGGTAACTATCCTCCTGTTTAAGTTGAAGACTAGCTGATCTAAATGTGATTTTGGTACCTATCTTCCTTTTTAAGCTGAAGACTAGTTGATCTAAATGTGATTTTGGTACCTGTCTTCCTGTTTAAACTGAATACTGACTGATCTAAATGTGATTTTGGTACCTATCTTCCTGTTTAAGCTGAAGACGTGTTGATCTAAGTGTGATTTTGGTACCTATCTTCCTGTTTAAACTGAATACTGACTGATCTAAATGTGATTTTGGTACCTATCTTCCTGTTTAAACTGAAGACTAGTTGATCTAAATGTGATTTTGGTACCTATCTTCCTGTTTAAACTGAATACTGACTGATCTAAATGTGATTTTGGTACCTATCTTCCTGTTTAAACTGAATACTGACTGATCTAAATGTGATTTTGGTACCTATCTTCCTGTTTAAACTGAATACTGACTGATCTAAATGTGATTTTGGTACCTATCTTCCTGTTTAAACTGAATACTGACTGATCTAAATGTGATTTTGGTACCTATCTTCCTGTTTAAACTGAATACTGACTTATCTAAATGTGATTTTGGTACCTATCTTCCTGTTTAAGCTGAAGACTTGTTGATCTAAATGTGATTTTGGTACCTATCTTCCTGTTTAAGCTGAAGACGTGTTGATCTAAATGTGATTTTGGTACCTATCTTCCTGTTTAAACTGAATACTGACTGATCTAAATGTGATTTTGGTACCTTTCTTCCTGTTTAAGCTGAATACTGACTGATCTAAATGTGATTTTGGTACCTATCCTCCTGTTTAAATTGAATACTGACTGATCTAAATGTGATTTTGGTACCTATCCTCCTGTTTAAATTGAATACTGACTGATCTAAATATGATTTTGGTACCTATCTTCCTGTTTAAGCTGAATACTGACTGATCTAAATATGATTTTAATATCTCCCTTCCTGTTCCTAATCTGAATACAGACTGATCTTAATGTGGTCTTTAATATCTCTCTTCCTTTTTAATCCGAATACTGACTGATCTTAACGTTGTCTTTAATGTCTCTCTTCCTGTTTAATTTGAAATGGGGTTTTTAAAAGTTTTTTCCAATATGAACTGAATAAATAATAAAGTTCAAATCCCAAATTATGTTAGTTATGACCAAGTTTAATAAAAAGTAATTATTGGTGCCAGTTTTCTTTCAGAACACCTGATATCACTCTGCGACTGTTTTTTTTTCGACTGAGCTAAGTCATCATTTTATTTTCTATTTCTAGAACATAAACATTTTTTCAAAATATAATACTCTAGGATTAAGTTTTAAGGAGCAAGTTTTGATAGCTAAATCCTTTCTATTATTGGCTCATGGACAATCAATCCGTTTTAGAATGTTTCCTCGATTCGCACAGTGATGATACAATTATTAGGAACCGTATACGAATACACTCATTAATATTAATTAACTGAAGTATTTCCTATGATCCACGGAATTTCACAGCTTCATGCCGATTGAAATCAGTTGCGTGTTTTGACGCTATATATCGCGGGGAATGAGATCGTTGCTATCATCAAAACACCCTCTTTACCATCTAAACCGATTGTATCCTCCTACATATATTACGATCACGATATCACGATCTGGCTGACCATAATTCCCATTAACAATACTCTCTGTGAAAATATTTATCGTCCGATAAAAAAGGTGTCATTTTTTACAGTACAGTATTACAAATATTATTATCTTAAAGGAATGCAAAAGAAAATATCACAATGAAAAAGACTTAATACTCGGTCACCACTCTTCGAAAAGACGGATTTTCCGATTCAGATGAGGGTAGTGAATACAGGTAAAGTCATGAAATAAGATCTCAGTAACCAAACGTTTATGCATATGTAAGGCGAAATTCTAAATGTCTTTCCAGATGATCCTTAAATGATGACTTAATTATAGATTATTTAGGCTAAAAATATGTACCCTTCATGGGAAACCAAAGCGACCATAAATGTCATATCATTTCGACACTTCAGGACAATCAAGTTTTTCTCTGCATTAAGTCTTATAAGATATGGTCTACCAGTTTTCCATATTACCATCATATCCAATCACCGAACGCAATTTAATGAGGAAGCTGAGAATTCTTTTGATATCTGATTTGATGGACGTTTCTTTATCTCTAAATATCATTTATTAACGTCCACATCCTCCCATATTTCATATCTGTATGCATGACCCTTAACTTCGATCGATTTGTGATTATTTGATCCCTGTCTTTCCGCGGACCGTTTCTGTTATCTCTTTCAAACTTTCCCGGGTGTGTGATCAAGCTTACATCAATCAAATAAATATTATTAGATACTGATATTAGCCAAAATGAAACTAAATGGGAAAAGCAAGTACAAAATTGCTACTTGTCTTTGTCGCGCTAATGGGAATTGTTGTTTAAGCATATTTGTAGTGTTAGCAGATAGAATTCGGAACACATTGCAGAACGGAAATCTTACTTCGGGATCCTTCATAAACTTAAAAAATAAATGATGAAACCACCAAAGAATATGCCTTTTGGATTATATCTTATATCTAAATTTCTTTAAGCTATTGAATAGACCACTATGTAATATTTTTACACTTGGGGGCATCTATACGTTTGGGTTTTATCTTATGACGTATAAAAACTCTATAGCCAGGTGAAGAATAAATTTCGTGCCTTTTCCTTATCGGTTTTATCTGTAGATTTTTTTTTTCTGAAAATGCTCTGAATAGCTGATATTCAGCTTTATAGGCTGATATATTAGCAATATTTTCTAGATGCTTCTATCCCTTTAACGAATTCGATTACTGACAAAATTAATTTGAGTACAGAACCCGTTAATCAAATCAATGTCAAACTAAATTATAGTATTAAAAAATCGTGTGTTTAAAATGATATTAAATATTTGTTAACATGATAAAAAGTGGTAAAACAGTCAATATTCGCCAATTATCACAGTCGCTTAACGGAATGGTAAAATGGATTTAAATATTTCCACTGATAAATACAATCGAAACTATCTGACATAACATTGAGTGGAAATTATCTTGAATGTACTAGGCAAGTTTTATCTTTTATTATACATGTATAAAACATTATATTATGAAGTCCGTGCAAAAATTATCGCGAGCATCAGATGAAAAATATTTACATCAATCATCATTTCGTTAATTTGCCGATCCATTGGAGAATGTAATGATTGGAATTATCTGAAATGGTAAATACAAGGTAATCATCGATAAACTCATAGATATACTGATATGCTTAATCTTATAGATAGATGAAAATATATCTCATTGACAGGAGATCTTTAAACATTTCTCAAGCTATAAACAAAAAAAAAAGGACACAAGACCAAAAGTCCTGCAACTCTCGGCTTTATTAATTCAGTATCGACGAAATTACCAGGACAATTTTGAATCCATTGTCGTCTCAAATAACCACGCTTGAAAAAGGCATTTTCATATTAATTTAAGGGTTTCTGAACATAATATAACTGTTCATAGTCATGGAATTAAATCTATAATCCAATAAATTCTCTTGCTGTGCTTGGGGTCAAATTATTCAAATAATAAAATCCCTTGATGGATTATTCCAATTGTTTATGCTTCAGCCCTGTGGAATATATCGAATATGGACCATACATCATGCCCTACTATAATTGTTAGAAACAGTAAACAATAAAACTTCTATAATCAAACAGTGCTATCATTGATTTTACGACGAATTCTTATATACTATTTATAATTTTCATATTGTATAGTGTTTTAATAATACATCATATATATTGATGATAAATCAATGTTTCTCCATGGTAATGGTCGACTTAACTATAATATTGCCGTGCCTTGTTGTTAAGGGACACTGTCCTTCAAGCTGTTGCCACATCCTCTCATGCTGACCACAGAAAACATCCATTGTACCAGCTAGATTGACGCGATAATTTCGTATGACATATTATAATATATAATATAAACTTTATCCATTGTTTATCTGGTCTGATACTCAAATAGACCATTTTTTACTAAACTATTTGTGTATAAGAGTTTTCATATCGAATCACTGTTCCTTCAAAGAGATAGGTAATTTTGTTACCCGTCCCGTGGTAGTATGCCAGTATACCATTATATTTAATATTTTCAAAGTCAATTATAAATATCCATGAAGGTTATAGGGCGTTTTGTGGTTCTCTATAAGAGATCAATTCATTTTAAATCTTAATGTTTGTAAGAGAAATCCAGTTAAGGAACTCAAACCAATGCGTTTAAACAGGAAAACCCATGAAAACTGTTGATGACATGCCATGAAAACTCTAAAGGCATACCATGAAAAATTTGTTGCCCCATGCCATATAATATTTAGTAGCTTAAACCTCTTGTTCAAGAATAATGTTTACCACTTTGGATGAATCAGATAAGATGAAAGAAATACAACTGAAAGATAAACTCGGCCTTCGGACTTGGCTGCAGACTGCCCACAAACATCAATAATATAACATAAATCAATGTAATATCATTTAGATGATGGCCTTATCTGACCTCGAGACTAATGGATTATAAAAATTAATTCTTCACAGACGGCCACACTGGACGAACAAGCTAGTGAATGGAACAAATTAGGCCCACCGTGATTTCAGTCAAGAACTGATGATAGTAATTTGATGAAATACAATAGCAGCTATTTGTTTTACTTTACGTTCGTTTTACCAAATCTTACCAAATTTGTCAGTTTAAGTGATTTTGATGATTGTATGTTGTATTTATAATGGTGTCTTTGTACGTATTGAAATGTTTAAAATTTGTCGATATTTGCTGTTTCAGAGTAATTTTGAATGTCTAGACGAACTGGGTGAAAATTATTCACCTCGACGTAATTAATTAATGTTTTAATTTTCTTTCCACCATGACAAAGTTAAGCGATAGACCAAATTTGATTTTTACACTGATCCACCCTTGCAATTCTCACATGTTTTTGGATTTCTCATGTCTGAACAGCCACTTTTAGTTTGAGTGGGTGTAATTGGAAACAGAAAGAAAGGGAAATAGAAGTGAGAGTGGTTTCCATCTGCTAACAATATTGTAGACGGTAAAATTATTGACGAATGGTACAATACTCTGGAAAGGAGGCAGAAAAGAAATTAATACTGGTTCAAAATGAAATTTGAAAGGAATACGACATTGAACGATAACTGGTAAGCCTTAGAAGAAGTAATGATTTGAATGAAAGAATATCCCGAAGTTTATACAGCTAGAAGACCTGAATGATATTTTAACTGTAAACGAAAGCATATTTTTTTGGGTGAATCAATAGATGTATTTTAAATGAATGAATGAGCGATGGTCATTGATTGATGTAGATGTAATAAGAAGACGAGTAGAAATAATATTGAGTCAGTTGATTACCCTCGAGAGTTCGGATTCAATTATATCGTCTACCTACAAACTGACGCCATTTTTGATCGAGTTTACCGCCATTATACCGTTATCGACTGTTAAAAATAACATGAAAATGTGTGTGAAATTTTATAGAGACTAATTTAAAGTTATATTTATAGAATAACAAAATATTGTTGAATTATGTCCGTCTGTTGTTTCTTACAGCCCTGGTTACCAGAGAAGGTGTTATGTGTTTATCTCTTTGCTCTGTGAGCACAAGTATTTATCGGACTACGGATTTCGGGTTTCGTTCGGATCGTTAGTACTTGGTTTATTTATCCCGTTTGTTAACAATATGTTATGTTTTTCACTTGGCACCTTATGACTGTATACCCCTCATCTTTTAAGGTCTGGGATTTGATAGAAAGAAAGTGTGTTTCATTGCCAAATTGTTCTGCACCTGAAACGGGCTATTAAAATTGACAAAAGAAGCCAATATGCTTTGAGCTATTAAAATTGACAAAAGAAGCCAATATGCTTTGAGGGACATTTCGCCAGCAATATAAGCTTACTCTTTTTCGATTTCAACTGTCAGGGGCTCTTTTACCTGAACCACATGTAGCACACAGGGCCTGGATTTATCGTTCTATCCGAACGGCTAGATCTTAACTCTGTAACCTGCATTCATGAAATAAGTACGCTTTAACACCTCAAAAGCAAAACGAACTCGTTCACGGTAGTAGACCTTCAGCTGTTCTGTAACAGCTTGACCCGTACTTGTATAAAAGTAAAGTTATTATTTGATTATTATTACCCATTCGTATCTACTATTGTGACCTATTTGCTAGGATTAATTGATGTAAATCGTTTAATAATGGTAATTGTAATTGCATGTAATTAAGGACTAACATAGATTTCAAATTAATATCATTATTTTCTTGAAAATACTCGAAATGGGTCATAAAAATTCACGTATTAATGAGGTTATATTATTGCTCTTTATCATCGATTGGTTTCATGATTAATGATAAAGTGGAAAAGAACAATCCAGAAAGCGTTTATAAAACCTATCATTGAAAAACCCAACAATTGTCATTACCATGCAAGAAAAATGAATGAACTATCTTATAGAAAAGACAAGTTTTCAACCAGTCTAATTTAAATTAAATCAAACTTCCGTAATTTATTAGCTTTAATTTTTAAAATACCCGCTTAAGTTGGGGTCTAGCGACAGTCCACTTGAATGTTCGACAAACCTCACTTAACTCGTCTGCTTTCGCCAATCAAATTTCTACCTTCTTCAGGGCTGGCATTTTGTGACGCGGAGTTTATCAGGTTAGGTCAAAAGGTTAAATGACGAATGTTCTAGAGGGTTGTCGTTAGACCTTAACTGGAGTGGCTACATTATAAATAAAAGCTAATAAAAACAGAATGAAAATTTGGTCTAATTTTTATTTGACTGAGTCTTCAACAAGTTTTCGGTTTCAATGTTTGAAAGACTAATTAAAGAAAACGATGGTAACGAGAAGTAAAAATATTGGATTTGAAACCAGTTAGCTTGATTAAATTACTATGATTAACACGACAATATCCTCATAACTGACTGGATAACTCTAGCCAACATTCTTCTTCTTAAACAAATACACTTCCAGACACGAATAGCACTGACCTCGTGTATGAATCATACCTTTATTCCAATAGATTCATCCTACTTTAATGTCGGTCGGTGTGGATCGGTAAGAAAATGCCTACTCCATTTAAGTACGCTTAATTGAACGATATAAATTCATTACAGAAAATGGGCAATGGAATTGGTATATTGGAATTTGCCTTACTTGAGCTTTTAATGCATATGATATACATGTATTCATATGCTCGTTAGTTGAAAACGCTATGTTCAGATAAATGCTCAGGACTTGCAGCATGAATGTCACGTTCAAAGTCATGTGATAATAGACGTCACGCCTACGCCATGTATGATGGTCGAAATAAAAACTAACAAACATCTATAGAATTTAATTTTATTAGAGAAAGGGACTATATTGATGTCTGTTAGACTAAGACTATAATAGTTTAGAATTTCTAATAACATTAATACATCTTCACTGAAGTCTATTGATTTCCCAGGAGGTTTAAGGTGTCTTAGTTTCTAAACGCTGTCTTCCAACTCCAGATAAATATATCATCATTATAGCTTACATTTACACAGCCGAGATAACACAAATCACAGTCAAGCAAACCCTAGATTGTCTTTTCTAGTTGAATTAAATTTGTCTTGTAAGGAGATTAGCCGATGAAACAGACGAAAAGGCGTGGCAGACTGAAGTGCATCTTGATAATCATGATTTAAAGTTCAATTTATTCGACTATCTATTACATTAAAGTTCCTATTTAACACAGTAGCCTACTACTTCTTTGACAAGGTCAGATTCTGTTAAATGTAAAACGTCACCGAATTTCAGGCGGATAAGATTCGGACGAGGGCAAAATATAATGTTTTAATGTGCAAAGTAATAAGGTAGAAGTTAATAAATACACATCTTATTCCATTTCCTTTGAAGTAACCTGAAATGAATTGAGCTGGCATGGATCTTAAACATTGATTGTTTTAATTAAATGTAAATGTTAATTTATACGATATATTTCATTTTATTGTAATCTACTTTGTTATTGTTCTGTATTGTACCTTGACGTTTATACATCTACTCGATTTATTGTTTTGTTGTATGCGGGTACGATTTGATTCATTGAAAATAATATTAAAAGAATAAATTGTGTTTTTGTGTTCGGCAAAAAGTTTTCCACATTCCAACTAACTACCCATATTATGCTCTGCTTGAACATATGGCGTTTTGTAATTAATGTTTCGGCTGCATTTCTTTTCCATGTCAATAATTTGAATCTAAAGTAGTATAACGTGGGAAGGGGCGTTTGTCGACTGTGAGTACGTGATATTCCATGCCAACTACTAGCTCAAGACATCATGAGACGATTGCATCCACAAGAATATTTGCGTACAAAGCAGTTGCTGCCAATAGGAACACTGGATTTGTGTAGACTAATTCGACTTAATCGCTTGGAAATCAAATTCATGACGCACATCATTAGAAACCTACTTGAACCATCAAGAAGAATGTTTTGTCATTTAAGTTGAATCGGTAGGTAGTGCCAAAATTTGCTGCATTCGGCTCAACCTTCGCCAATGTTCGTTAGTTCCGTGAGTTGAACATTGACACAGCCATTAAAAGCTGATATCTTGCCAATTGTATGTGGGATTAGAAAATGTCTCCTTTGTGTGATTTCAGATGATAGTAGTCTGTCACCTAACATATTTCTTAATATGGAAATTATGGAAGTATAATATGCCCACGAGGGATATTTAAACATCGTATACTGAAAAGTAGTTAACAGAATTTAGTCAACCTCGGTATGAACAAATCAATAACATTATTATTTGAAGGGAGAGATATTCAAGAATTCAGTATTTTTCTCAGAAGGTGCATGTCGAGATGAAAAAAAACAATGCGTTTTGGCTTCATATTGAAAACATATATATAGTTAAACCCCCTTAACGATATATAATCTAGAGTTGCTGGTATAGAGATGTTAATTAACAATAGACTAGCCACTGTCGGACACTATTTAGATGTCGAATTGTGGGGTTACCGGTTTATTGGGGCTTTTCTTCTATAGAGCATATAAAGATTTGAAATATGCTAGTTTACAAAGGATTTGGTTTCGATGTAGAAGTATCAATTGACATCAATATTCTGATATTTTTAGCTTAGGAAGGTCTATAATTATTAACAAGGTCACTCCAACTGATTCAAATACAGATGATTAGTTTTGTTATTTCCATTTCATCGATGATCATAGGACATTGTTCTGCACCCAGTTTTCTACAGATCAATTGCATGATAAATCGATCCAATACTCATTACCAAATGCAAGGAAAATTGAGGTCATTTCTTGTATAAAATTGTCATATGAAACGATACATTTTTTAAAGTAGCAAATCTATCGGTACATTTTTTGCAAGTTAGATGCAAGAGATCTGAATCACTTACAAGCAAAAAAGGAATCTTGGTACTATTCACAATTTTAGCAATAAAATAGGCCTACCCATAAAATAAATTCTGGACTCAGCAACCGATTAACGTATCATGTGAAATATTGAATAAGATTCCTTGGCATGCTGGATCTTGTTCAATCTGATTAGTGTTTGAAGCTCTGCTTCCTGATATATTGTATATTGATTCAAGGATATGATGGAGTTGTTTATAATCATGTTTACATTATTCATATCCATTACGTGGTAACTTTCAATCTTTTTGATATGAAATAAATTATTAACATACGTAAAAATCATACAAGTAGAAAAGTGACTTTGCATACTTTGATTAAGATGATAATTAAGCAAAGGTGTAAGTGAATCATACGGTAAGTAAATTGCAATATCCATATACATGTACACAGTGGCTGCCTCCTTAGACTGGGGGTACAAACAGTGGGCATTATAACTTAATGTGGAATTGGGGGGCAACTGTAAAATAGAAGATTTCTACGTTCTGACACATATATTGGGACAAAATACGTATACAATTCATATTTGTAAAATTTGTTAGAAATGAGAGTACAAATGGAGGTGCAAACCATTTTTCTAGGGAGAACAAATCCAACTGGCGCCATTACTGCACATACATTCAAAAATTGAAAGAGAGAGTATTTAAAGATTTTAAGCCTACAGTTTACTGTGCTTTTGAAAGAATTGAAAGAATCAATCTTGGATATGGAATCACGTAATCGAGAGTCGACCATTTTGATTTAAGGTTTATGGGAAATGATTACAGTTGGCGGTAACGTTTGGCGTGAAATTTCCACTAAAATAATTACTTTATACCGATTTCCAATAGTTTTTAATTGTATAGCCCCACTTTACCGCCTACATTTTGATTTGTTCCAGCCACGATGTCAGAGCACGATTTTGACCTTCACAGAAAAACTAAGAAAATATGAATCAGTCTTCTCGCCTTCATAATATATAACAACTAGAAATCTCGAACGTTTTCTGAAGAGAAAAGAAAAGAAAAATGATGTCTGAAATATGTCTGCATCATTTATCTACAACCGTGAACGTATGATGAATCTTTATAGCTCGAAAGTCTCTTTAAACAATTTAAATTTTGTATCACAGTGTTTGAAGTTATTTAAATGTTAATGGAATAATCTTGTTTATATTATTTTCATTATGACCTATTTATTATGAATATCATATTGAAAATAATGCAGATGAGGTTTATGGTCGTTAAAATAAAAGGTACAGGGTAGAACTTGGGATATCAATATATTTCGACAAATTTGAATAGTGAATATGTTAACAGTGTCTATGATGTAGACTGATGTAGGTAGGATGCCATGTGCTCACCAGATTTATAAATATTAGAACAAACGCGGTTTGCGGTTTCTTTATAAATGTAACTGGCCTCTTCTAAAACCGAATGAAATTGATGTTCTGGCATCGCTATGTTACCTTTTCTCAGTTATATAATAGCCGCAATTATGACGTTTGAAGAAATTAGGCTTTGGCCCCAAATTTCAAATTTTTTGATATTGATTTCTTAAATACCTTGGTTCCCCTTAAAAAATCTGTTGCCCCGTCTCGGTCCCTTCACCTCATGATTCACAAAAACGCCACTGCCTAAACCTTAACATTGCTGCTACAATATTTCGAAATACATTGAACCACCTCTTCAAAACGCTGACTTATCATCATGAATATTGTTGTAGTTAGTAGTTACTTATTGATTTATTGCACTTTTTGCATCTAAGGTTGTATACAAAATGGATAGATATAAGCTACTAAGCCGTAAATCATACCACCATAATATATACTATTGACATATTGTAGGCTTATATTTTACCATTATATACATATATTATATATCCACAGGTGTACGTTGTGTTAGTGCACCATATGGGTCTCTTCACTGAATACGCTATTCAGTGTCAATGAAGTTTGATGTTGGTTTAGAAACAGAAGTTAAAGAATAGCTTTTGAGTGTCAGTTTTTATCTACTTTCATTATTATTGCAGGTGATATCTCTTTTCATACCTGCTATACACGCTTTATTAACATTACAGAATTTGACACAGTTTGTTCTAGGTCAATGCTTCTCATCCTTTATGATCAAATTCACTCCTTGAGAAAAAAAATTTCCGTCATTCACCCCAGGGGCTGTACAACATCATATAACTAAAAAAATAACTAAAAAACTAGTAAGGTAGCAAGTTATATGTTAAGAACACAGGCCACGGTTTTATACATGACGCGCAACGGAGATGTCAAGACCCTTCAGAGGGAACCTTGTGATTGATGTGCTTGAACAATGGCTTTTACATCTGGAACTAGCTTTGTAAATTTCAGACGTAGATCGCCACGTCCAGACTGTTTCTTTTTCTTTGTCAAGATACTTGATATCATTCTTAATGCAAAACCACAAGATACGAATTTAGCAAGTTTTGTGCTCTAATTTTGACATATTTCTATGATTTCTTTGTAAAGCAAAAAGAAGCACATACGCTGTTGCTCATTTCCTCCGTATTCACAAAATTCCCCCATATATTGTATAAATCACCCCAAATTCCCCCTCATTCCAAATTTAACCCCCGCAAATTTTGAATTCACCCCTGGCAAGTGCATATGGAACCAGTCCAGAAGCAACTGATTAGGTAGTTGTCAAGGTTATTGTTTAAAAGATATTATGGTCGTGTAATATTTAGAATGCTCTGATGTGAAAACATTGGTGGAAATTTAATTTGGATGTCTGGCTTTGATCATTATGATTGTCACGTTGAGGAAGTGAAACGTGCCGTAACATAGTTTGATTATATACACTATGATGAGTACATGTCTCTGATGTAGTTTTCAGAAGGACTGCAACAAACTTTGAAACTCGGAGCCATGAGATCGGTATCGAGTGGTGATGTGACCCGGGTATTTGCAAGACGACGTATTGATACCTGTACTAAATTGTTTTCATTCAGAGAATATTTAGATTGTCAGTAAAACTGATACCGAAAATTTCCCAATACATGATACGAGTGAAAGTACACTGCGTAATGATCCTGGTAATATTCGTCATTTTTGTGGTCAGAAACATGACTGCAAGAGGTTAATTAGGTTGAAAAATACAATGCCAAGACATCCCGTTTGGTTGATATCACTGAAGTTTGAATATTAACTAATCTGATTGCTGGCATAGTTACTATTAATGCAGGTAGTATCATAGAAATCAGAGAGTGGTAAGCAATACCCTGGAATGTAATGACGTAATAGTAATTAATAATCATTTAATTGCAGGTAATAATAATAGTAATAGACACAAGATTTTAAATTATAACAATCAAGGCTTCATTCACGCCATCTTGGATTGATTCGAAAATTGAGAAGTTATTGAAAATTCTATTGGATGAACCCGCATCCTTATGTAATTAGGTTATTATTCCGATATCACTTATTTCAACCACAATCTCCCCTTACCAAATCAACAACGACCTTCTCATATTTTGCACAAAGCATCAATCTTTTAATACAACGTTCCAAAATAGGCATATTGACGAAATCCCCCCCCCTCCCACAAAAATGCTCCGGACTACTTTACCGTTCGATGATCTGAAAATCATCAAAGAGAATGAATTTAGACGAGTGATATTCCATCTGACCTGAATATCGCTCCTCTCCTATCATTTAGATGAATTAAGATTAGTAACGCAGTCTGTTTTCCGCCACCTAGACTGCGCCGCCCCCCGCCCCTGAATCTAGCTTACAAGATTAAAAGAAGTTTACTCAATTTTGTAATTGTACCGGGAACACTGATATCATCAATTTACTCCATTCCAATTTTCAATCAGACGTATGTGCTTCCTGCAATTTCACTAGTCATCAAACACTTAATTTTAGTGGAACTGTTCTGATTGAAAATTGGAATGGTGCAAATTGATGCTATCAGTGTCCCCGACATAAAAAGTTTAGAAAACTTCTTTACAATCCCTTTAACTCTATTCTTATAGATATCGACTAGGACAATCTATGAGTCAATAAGTTTAATCAAAATAAGTCGTGTTTATTGAAATCCTCCAATGAATGAAACAATCCAGAATGGCGTGACGAAGTCAAACAATAAATTTTTAAAAACAAAAGAAGTTATTTGTTCTAAGACATCCCAGTCGTCGAATCGAGTCAATAAGAATCTTGTTTCAGGCAATGGAAACAACAGGGTGACTCATATATTGATTAAGGAGTTATTGAACTTGGAGAACGATTTCTTAACATCACTATCAAATAATAGGAATGATGCAAATATTGCGCATGTTTTCAAAGCAAAAAAAAAATAATTTGGAAAATTCTAAACAATACAAGCCAATACGAGCCTAGTCACGCTGAAGTCATGTGGATTTAAACCTTGAATTATTCCTCGAGGAAAAGAAGCTTGCGAAATTATTTTCAAGTTAAGTTCGATACCGTGGAGTGTTCCACATTACAATATGTAATTGGTACTAGAAATTATGAAGATCCCTGGCGTATATCCGGTTTGATTTTAACGTAAACACGCTATAGAAGAACTTTAATTAAGGCCTTATTTAATTAGAAGCTGCTACGTCGAAATGATGTTTTCTCTTATACGATAAATCAGTTTTATCTAATTGTTCTATTGACAATATTCCTATTTTAACTGGACTCATTCGTAACAAATAAAATGCAACTGCATGTCTCTGTAGAGTTTCCTTCGACCACCAACCCATACTAAATGTATCATTGCCTGGACCAAAACATAGTTCAGAGCCCAATTATTACTACATATGTGTTCATTTACTTTCTAGATAAACCGATTATAAATTGAATGTATCGATAAAGTCTAAGCTCAGGCCCAAGAAATAAATATTTTCTTTTACTGAGGTTAAATTATATTTCAAACAGACGTGAAAACACAGATCAATGAAATTTGTTGCACTTCTTAACAAAGCCCCGAGAGAGCTAAAGATGATTCTAACGTATTACGATTGCTTTTTTGGCGAGGAATCCTAAAACAATGCAGCCGTCTCACTGCGACTCTTGTGAGCAGTCGCCAAAGTCATTCCTGACCATCTTTCGAGAAATGTTCGTACTCTTGCATTATGGCGATTCGATCTCTCAGTAATCTATTGCAAATTTTTGTATCCAAAGTGAAAAATAAATCGCATTATTAAGATCAATATAAGTCAATCCTAAATCTGCTCAGGAGGTTTTAAATATTGTGACTTTGACCACGGCCAATTATTTCACAATCTATTGAAATGATCCTGGAATAATCAACTCCCTCGATATGATACCTTTCAATAACAATCTAAATCACTTCCGGTATATAAAGGTAGAGGAAATTCTATTCTTATTACTACCGGGAACACGGGTCAAGGTCTACGATTCTATGAACAAAGCTTAATAGTGTTCAATCAGGATTAGTGTTCAGTGAATTGAGTTGTCAATATTAGATATGTGTTACTATGGATTTTTACATTGTTATTGAGTCGACCGAACGTCTGGGATGCTAATTCTAAGAGTGAAAACGAGGCGAGTATAAATATGGAAGTTCTTTAAAGGTTAAAAAGTCCTTTAACTCACCCGTGTGTTTTAGTTTGCATAGAACGTATCCAATAAGACACTATTTGATTTCATTAATAAATCCAAATGAAAAAAGGAGAAAAACTCGTTCTTACTGGAAACCACTTCACCAGTGTGCATAGACAAACTGAAAACCACATTGACAATATTATCGTGTGCATAGTCGTTATCCTATATATCACAAATTCTAAATAAATCCGATTAATCCACAAAGGGGGATAATCCCTATCGACACACATTTACAATTTCAATTCCAAAGCTATACACACTAAACACTTGAAATATTAAAACAATTCTAAGAAAATTTGCAAATATATCCAAATTAGTCTACTTTCAATCTACCCAAAGTTAATCATGCTTAATAGTAAATTTGGAAATTTCTGAAAAAATGTAGGAATCGTGCAGATATTTTCTAGTATCTACTGAAAAACATTGCAAAAAAGTGAAAAGATAGAAAATTCCTCTAAGTAATCTTGAGGGAAAGAGTAATTATCAACAAAATGTTACTTAATAAGAGTGAATTCTGTGAAGAGTGAAAGAGGTGACAAAATTTGGAAAATTTTCTTAAAATTGAAAAAAAAAATCACAAAGAGGATGAAATGGAAAATTCTATCACAAATTTTATGGAATGAAACAAAAAACTCCGTTCAAAATTAAAACCAACATCTCTAAATTGGGTTCAAATCAAATCGACAATACGGTGTATTTCATTCTTCTTTGGGTTTTCTGAAATTTGCAAGATCCCGTCAATCATAACAATACAAATGAATGTCGTACCACAAGTTCGACATCATGTAAAACAAACTCGGTCGATAAACCAAGCACAGCCACATCTCTCAACAGGTAGTTACGGTAAGAAAAGTTCACATCCGGTCACACTTAGTCTCATATTCTTCCACGACCCGTTTTATGAGCGTAAAATTTGTTGAAGTTTTCAGTTATTATGGGCACAGGGATTGAAAGAGTAAGGACGCCTGCCAGGGCACATAATGATCCAATTAATTTTCCCCAAACACCTACGGGCACTTTATCTCCATAACCAACAGTTGTCATAGTTATAACTGCCCACCAAAAACCATCGGGAATACTATTAATTTGCGATTCGTCGATTCCTAACTCCGCGTAATAAATTGCACTGGAAAATAGGAGGATGCATACAATCATGGCAACAAGGAATAAAAGGAGGCCTTGAAAACTGGCTCGAAAGGTCATGATGAGAACTTGGAGTCCAGCAGAATGTTTTGTCAGTTTAAAAACTCGAACAAGGCGGATAACTCTTAAGAATGCTAAGGACGTGCTAGAAGTGGCACTATCACAGGTCATACTGATTAAAACATTGGTTAAAGTCACATAATACGGGATCACTGCCGTTATATCGACCAAATTCTTAAAATCTTTAAAAAATATCGGCTTACTAGGACACACAATAATCCGTATCACGACCTCAACCGTGAACCAAAATGTGCATAATGTTTCGATGATGAAGAAAGGATCTGTAAAGTTCGTCGGTTCGCCCGCTTCACATTCGTCCTGGGCTATGTGTGTCGTCTCTACACAAAATAAAACAATTGAAATTAAAGTAACCAGAACCGATACAATGGCCACAATATACGCAGATCGAGACGTTTCGGGGTACTCCATTATCATCCAAATTTTTTTCTGGATAGGTCCTTCCGGTAACAAGATGGTCTCCTCCACGTATCCTTCGTCTGCTCGGTACGCGTCGATCTCCTCTGGTTCTATTTCGAAAAAATCCAATTCACCTAAAAATATATCATCGGGAACCGTTTCCGGTCTCCGAATTCCTCCTCCATACTGATAATAGTTAAATATTGCTTCAAAAGTGGGTCTGTGACGATCGAAAAAATATTCCCTTTTTCTTCGATCATAATATCGCTGTCTTTTGTTTGGGTCCCCCAATAAGGTTGAGGGGTGTCTTTCAAACACATATTGGAATGCTTCATAATGCATACCACTAACATTTATTGCTAATCTATCACATGTATCAATCGAACATTGGTGGTTCCTGGATAAATTTCCTCGACATCCACTACTTCTTTTATTTTCAAGAGCATGATTATTATTGTGCCTTGAGTCCCACTCATCTTCTCTTTCCGCGATGTTCAGTCGCTCTCTACTACTGTGAGTCCTACGGTACGGTGCCTGATTCAATAACGAAACAACGGCCATGTTAACTGGCACTATGACTCCCTATCACATTCTTAAACACAGCTAACTAATCCACTTAGCTAAATTAACGATGTACACTCCACTGTGGTGGAATCGAAAATGACCCTTTCCATACATTCAGATTCTCATTATTCGCTGATCACTGATACTTTTAGACAGAATCTAACGCTTACATTGCATCGGTGGTTAGATCCGTCACTATACATCTACCATTAGAAATAGAGTTAAATATACTTTCAGTATAACGATGTATATCTGTTATAGCTCGGCTCAGTGTTCAATATACTACTATATGAATTCAATCCCGACTCCAAACAGGTTATTGATCACGACTCTACCGACTTACAATCTACAAACCAGCCCACAACTGAATCAAGCTACTCTATCAATGTGTACAGGCAAATAATCATTGGATGTATTTACATTTCGTGTTATATAGCAAGTGTTTATTCCTTAATTCTGACCAGTCAAGTGCTTAAAGATGTCTCGAAACTGAACTTGTAATGAAATTCCAATTTTCGCAAAGGACTTACAGGCATACGGGACTTTGAGACGTCTTTGATACTTACATGTAATTCGCTTTTATTCGAATATACCTCTTGTCTGTTCATTGGGATACGCTCAGCTCATACTGGGTCTTGTATCACTGCCTTAATGACAAGACATTGTCTTGAAAATTGTCAAAGATTACATGTACTGTATATGTAATGCCATATAATGAGATTGCATTGGTTATGATGTAACATGACATACTACATGTGTTAAATTAAGCTAATGTTAAGTCAGCTTATGATTCCATAAAGATTATGGTTAATAGAAGGTCTAATGATAATGATAATTAATTTTAAAGATGGCTATGTTCTTTATTTCAAGATTTAAGCAATTATTAAACTGTTTATACTTGCAGTAAATGCAGTAATTTGTTTAACCCATTTGAGACGACCAATTTAAAGATCATGTAAATCTAGATCTAGCTTCTAGTAATTAAAGATCTGTACTCTTAATCCCACACCTATAAAAAGTCTATTACTCGACAGTCAACTTTTAGATCATTCTAAATTACAGATTGATGAATAATCATATGGAGCTAATGTATATCATACGTTATCATTTGTTTGGCTGCTGATACAAAACTACTTACTAACTCTTTGCGAACATTTAATAGTTCCTTTTGGCACAATGAGACGTTTACAGCCATCAGAAATAGATAGAATAATCTTACGTTCTTTTCCGTGAAGAGCAACACTTAAATTATGCCTTTCAAATACCATTACAAAGTGTTCGCTATCATCACTCTTGTTACGTTACATAATTACGATGATAATCTGAAACAATATCATGTGACAGGATCACAAACTGGGACAGTTTCGTCAATTAACCAGACAATAAATCTCAAAAAGGTAACGAATAGGCAGTTAAGACGGTGGTTCATTCAAAATTGAAAATGAATGAGAAGCTTTCCCATGAACACCTATCTGTTGCCGGCGATATTCTGGAATTTGACCTGATAATAAGGTGAATAGACAAAGCACCATGAATCATTTTTAATATACAGTTGAATAGACATAAAACGCAATTAATTATGTTTGATTTAATCCTTTATTAAGGGGAAAGTCGATTTATTTGACGGTTGATAAGTGAATATTGCCAACACGCAGCAATTAATTGATTGTTGTAAAAGACTATTAATATTTTAAAGGCCTCAGTAGAGTCGTACTTATTATTGGTATCAAGCTATTGTCTCTTTATAACGGAAGAGAAGGTGTTATAGCTTCCCGGCCACAATCTATTTCGAGGACGACTGAATAAGCAACAGGTATTGATGTCATTGAAACATCCTGAAGCTTCTTTGGTCACAAAATTTTGGAGGAAAATGTTTGTCCTTCGTGTCTGCACTCAAGCACTTTCAATGGTCAGCACTGCAAATTTATGGTATTTTCTTTTCCATTAGAAGATATAAACATCGTTTTCTGTCCGATTCTATGTAAGGGTGTATGGTATACATGTATAATATTATAAATAGTCCTAAAACAAGCTTCTTGTTGTCGTCAAAGAAGTATGTAATTCCACACTTAACGTTAAAAGGCCGCGTTTCGCCATTTGCGAGGGTTGATTTAATTCTTGAATATAGATAAATAGTCTTCAGAAAAATAAGAACTGTACGAAAATCGCATAATCCCTTCAAATATAATTAAAACTATGAATTTCATTTTCTATTTCTATATATTTATTTTCTGTATATGGCGAAGTATCAAGAAAAGACGGATGATTCTGGACACGCATTCGAAGGCTCATCCTACGGTACGATTGGTAAAACGATTGAAGAATCTGTGCCTATAACCATGGTTCTTGGTTATTCGATTACAGGTTTTGTAGTTTTAAGGATGTTATTTAAGGTCATCTAGAAAAATATGTCGACATAAATCTTATCAAGCAAAATTTTAAACAAAACATTCCATCTCTACCCTCTATCGTTTGACACCGAATCATACTAATAATACACTAACAAATCCCCTAATGTATATCTGATATTGTTTATTGTATATTATATCTATTTATGAGAATTACATAACGGGCGGTAGGGTTGATTCCAAATTAACGTCAGTTACGATCATTTTCCATTAGATTTCATAATCATAACTAATTATTTCAAGTATTTTCTTTGTGTGTTTGAATATTGTCCGAAGTCTTCGGTATGGTGTGATATGATATGACACACATCGAATTTCGTTGTTTCATTGGTGTCACTTTACTCAGTGACGGGGCCAGGCGTACGGGGCGAAATGTATGAGATTGCCGAATTTCTGATTTCGGCGCTGTGATGTGAAAGCAGGGGGGGGGGGGGGGTTGCTTGCCACTGTCTTCGCCGCCATAATGAGATTTATCGGCGAATAGCAAGAAGAGTAAAAGTTGAACCTGCCAGATAAAGATCAATAAAATATGAAATTATTCAATATGGAGCATAGTATTTAGATATATCAGATGGTATGGAGCATCACAAAGAGATGTGATGAAAATATGGGTCATCATAATAATATACATCTAATGAAAGTATTGGTCATCACGATGAAATATATAGGATGAAAGTATTGCTCATCGCAATGAGGTATATTTCACAAAAGTATAGATCATTTCAATGAGATACCTCTGATGAATGATGAGAGTATGGGTCATCACAATTATGTACATGTGATGAAATCACAAAGATATATATAGGATGAAAGGGTGGGTCATAAGATATATCTGATGAAAACATATGTCATCACATTTATTGATTTATCTGATGAGGCTCATTACAATGAGATATATCTGATGAAAATATAGATCATCACAATGAAATATATCTGATGAAATTAATGGTCATCGCAATGAAATATATCTGATGAAATTAATGGTCATCGCAATGAAATATATCTGATGAAATTAATGGTCATCGCAATGAAATATATCTGATGAAAGTAATGGTCATCGCAATGAAATATATCTGATGAAATTAATGATCATCACAATGAAATATATCTGATGAAATTAATGGTCATCGCAATGAAATATATCTGATGAAATTAATGGTCATCGCAATGAAATATATCTGATGAAATTAATGATCATCACAATGAAATATATCTGATGAAATTAATGATCATCACAATGAAATATATCTGATAAAAGTGTGGGTCATCATATATCTGATGAAAGTGTGGATCATCACAATGAAATATATCTGATGAAAGTAATGGTCATCACAATGAAACACATCTGATGAAAGTAATGGCACAATGATATCAAATGTATGGATCATATTATTCAATGGAAAAAATTATTCACGAATTGATATCATCATCTTTACCCCATTGTACATATTTTGCTGTAAGAGCATACCGGATTTTCCTCTCTCTTGAAAATTACCTAATGCACTAGTATTATTCTTGAAAGCATCACTGCCTGTCACTTTAAGTTTTATACATGAACAGTCTATCAATATATCTTTGCCATCAAATGCTCTAGTCTGTTGAATGAGTTTAAATACTGGAATATTTATGAACAATATTTTTAGGGATATAACTTACATTAAAGTGTAAGTGATTATTGATATATATGCAATTAAAACCATATTTATCACCAGCTGTAAAAATATCTACGCATTTAAAAGTTATACAGGAAAGATTATATCGCAGCTGGGGAGCGTTGGAGCGTTTGGTTGATGGTTTAAAAAAACTATACTTCCTAAGATGAATAATTCATTTGCTATTACCAATGTGTTACCAAATATCGGGTTTCGTTTTGTGGTTCGGATCGCTAGTACTTGTTTTTTTTCAATCTTTACTACACATAAGAGGACAAATTATTCATGTTAATGACTATCTTTCATCCTGGGTTTTCTGTAGACCTTGCACCCAACAAAAACCAAAACTTTTGACTTCACATCCACTTTATATATTGCTTTTTTGTCTGCTCTCTTGTATTTGATGTAGAAATCCTATTTTCAATCTTATTAACGCTTAGACACTGAAGACACTAAATACAGCAAGACCGATGGGACTAAATATTCACCATATTCCATGCAGGCATAACACCCCTTGTCGTCTCGTATAATAGGCTACCACCAGCAATCAAGCAAGTAAGATAGTTCATGCCCATTATAAGAACCGCAAAAGAAATTCCCCCATGTCTATAAGCAAAAGATGATTGTCGCATATTTAAAAAAAAAAAAAATACAGAACTAAAATGACAACCTTCTTGATAACAAGCTAAAGACAATTAGTATATAACAATGAAACTTTATATTTTATCTAATATCAAATCAGAAAAGAAGAAAATTACCCAACAGTTCCAGATTACGTATTCTACTTTCTAAATGAAGTATTTATTCCAACCTAGGCGTGTATATTTGAGAGAATCAGACCCTTTCGTACCCAAATTTAAATACCACGTACTGTACTACAAAGCTAACCAAATTGAGTTGTATTAGCTTTTTTGAATTTGACAACTAGAAAGTGATTACGGTGAACGATTCCTCCATAGAGTCTCCTTCCTTCATTGTTAATTATTAATAAGAGAATTGGCAGAAAGAATTAACAATCTTTCTTTTCTTCTTTAATTATTGATATAGTTAATAATAAGTTACCAAGTTGAGGCGTTTAATTTTCACTTCCCTCATCAAATAATCAGCATTTACTCTAAAATAATTCTGCTTACGTTGCCTGGAAGCTTTTTCAATTTTCTTGATGGGCGAAGTTTGGTGTTAATGGCGAATTTGCACAGAACCTTATAATGATGTTGGTCAATGGTTCTTTTCCTCCCAGAAATCAAAATGATTAATAGCTCCGTCACACCGGACTGCGACCATTTTCGATCTTACGGCGACATGAAATTTATTAGATCACACTTGAGGAAAACTAGAGCAAATGTCCATAAAATCAGTCATACCGCGAGTTATGCGACCATATTTCGTTCTAACGCTTATGCGACGTCTTTGCTACGCGTAATCTACGCTTTTATACCACTCAAGGAACTGTTACAATGCTTGTCTAGCGATCCCATGGCGTTCTCAACGATATCCAGAACAGATCGCGTGTTTGTTTTGAACATGTCCAAAGTAAAGTGACTAGGCGAATAGTAGCGACAATTGCACGAAGTCTGGCTTGTCCCACAACGACCTTAACACGCCCTGGGCCAATTTACCGCCGCTGTAGCAGTGCAGTAAGAACGCCCTTCCGCTGTGACTGGCCCATAATCAAGTTGAATGCAATTCGCGATGCAATAAATTTCAGTGCTTAGATATTAGTATAGGTTACACACGTATAGACGTTTATAGTGAGACAATCGCTCCTTCCCCAACTGATTTATTAATTAAATGAACCTGTTAAAAATACCCAATTACCAAAATTGCAACAAAATCCTCAGCAAATATTAAATATTGAATCCTAGAATTGCCGCCTAGTTATCTCACAACAAGGAAATAGAATGTGTGATGAAGCCAGTAATTTTGTATAAAAAGACCAGATCTGGCAACACATCAAGTGACATCTAATGATGGAAGAGGTACTTAATGGAGACGTAATTCCGCTATATTGACAGGCAAGAGTCACAACACATCAATAGAGAAACTTATTGAAATACTCTTAAAGGATCAGATATTTCTGACTTGCTAATGAATTAAAGCGAAGGTCCATCGATACTGTCAAAGTTGGTACCTTGTACATTCTCTGTTGTAAGCCTAATGCTCTGTTAAATACAGAAGATATATTGAGTGATCGTCATGAATGTGCTGCCTGTGTCACAATATATAACGCAAAGTTTTAGATAATGACCAATTATCCGACTTATAAATCGTTTCATTTAAAATATCTAAATATTAAGCAAATTTGTTGGAAGATCAATCAATACCATATATGGTTAGTAAGGTTATTTATGACAAATTGTTAAAGGAATGGGTATGCCATTGCTTGACAAATCATACCTTAGTCTCAGAAACGGGAACGGAAATTGGTTAAGCCAACCAGTAACAGTGTTTCCAGAATGTTTGCGTTTGAAAGTTCAAAGGTCGTTTTTTCTTGAGACACTGCCATGTATAGAAAAGACATCTATAAAAATAAAAAAATTACTAGTTTGAGATTTTTTTGAAGGAATTATGTGATTTTTGTACATTCCTAGTACTTCTGAAGATTATTTATATATATTCAAGACTCAAATCAACCTCCCAAAGTGATGCACCTTTCCCTTTAAGAGACCTATGTTAGAACACAAACGTGCTGAAGGTTAACTTCAAGTACATTACTAGATGGTCGTAACGTAATAATTTTGGACAAGATTGCAGACAGTTCTACTTTAAATCAAAGACAATTTAAACTATTACTGAGATTCAGTCATTTATACGACTGAACCAATTCTGTTTAAAGTATTGATTCAGTTGTGTCAGTATTTACAGACAGTGTGTAGTTGTAAACTGGTCTGTTAGTAGTTAAAGTCCGCTTCCATCAGAGTCTGATATAGAATACTAGGCATCTTTTTTGGTAATCTTGGCAGTTGTATCTGGAACAAATAGGTTTGGTTTGGTATGGATTGGAAAAGTGAAAGACCTAAAAGTTGCTCTATAATTATCATATTAGAAGGTAATCCTGTCTCTCAAAAGTAAAACCTGCCTCCCAATTGTTAGATTGATGGATTTGTCTGGATTTGTGGATGTCTTTCAAATCGGCTTGTCAACGCTTAGCATTTATTATTCTTAAACGATATTCACAAAACTTTATTTGTATATAGCAGGGTTAAAGTTTGATCACAAATGTGTGGAGACTGATACTCTGTCATAAACTCTGGGAGTCTTGAGGAGACTTTTCGATCGGTAACAATATAAACTAGTGTCCAAAAGAAACGATACCAACTTATTTTCAAAATTGTTTTTTACTAAGTAAATTGTCTAATATGAAAACATGCCAATTCGTATTGCACATCCCAAACACAGCATAGTCGATAAAAATACCGAGAACACGTGATCACTTCCGTAAATTTCGTGAAAGTGACATTTCCCTCTCTAGCATGTTCTGCACGTGCATAAAAACTGTATAAAACGACTGATCAGACACGTTGATATCACAGCAACAAAAAGAACACAAGATATGCCACGTTTGACAGCCATCGAGAGAGAGCCGTTGGAATGGTCCAACAAGTAGCGACACACGTCGACGTCGCCAGAAGGTTGGGCTGCGCACGCATCACTATCACCAGGTTGATGCAGCGGTTACGTCAGACAGGTCAGACGTCAGACAGGCCCAGGAGTGGAAGACCACGAGTAACCACGCCCCGTGAAGATCGTTACATTCGGGTATTACACCTGAGGAACCGCACCGTAACAGCGACGTCCACGGCGGCTACAGCACTGGGACACAGGATCAGTCGACAGACCGTCTACAGGAGACTACGGCAGTATGGTATCCGGCCACGTCATCCCTACCGCGGACCGCTCCTGACGCCTCGACACCGGAACAACAGACTGATCTGGGCCAGGCGAGTTCGACGTTGGCAACGGCGGGACTGGGCACGTGTTATGTTCTCTGATGAGAGCAGATTCCTCATCTTCAAAAACGATGGACGGCAGCTTGTATACCGACGATTTGGTGAACGTTTGGCGCCTAACTGTATCCAACAGGTCCGGCCAGGTTTTGCCATGGCCCGCATGTTCATCGTACATGAATCCCATCGAGCACTTATGGGACCACCTCGATCGGCAAATCCGACGTCGCCGTGTGCCTCCAGTGAACGTCCAGGACTTGGAACGATATCTCCTCGAGGAATGGCAACGCATCACTCCCAACGTCATCATACGTTTGACGGCATCAGTCCGTAGGCGTGTTCTGGCATGTATTGATGCTCACGGTGGACATACCCGCTACTGACTTGACTTTGTGACGTGTGGTGTGACATTTCCCGTTGTTTCTGTGATCAGTGCTCTAACGAAATGTTCTTTTTTCGACCCCACCCATCTTTAAAGGCTTGTCATATTGGTTGTACAGATTTTATTGAAATGAAATTTTTCTACAGAATATGTGAAAGGATTTCTCAAAAGCATAACACCAATCCTAAACTTCTGCATTGTTTAGTTTTTCTTTTATGTCGTTGCAAACAGGTTGTATCGTTTCTTTTGGACACTAGTTTACTATATAGAATTTCATTGAGTTTCGTTTTCTCGTCGTATGCTGAATTGGACGCGGTTAACTGTAGTAGATACGGTGGAACAACATTCCCACACGCTACACGTAAACGACCTATCAACGATAACTCTGTTTATCCGGGTTATGCACAATACATGTTACCACGTTACAAGAATGACATGCGAGAATTCAATTACTATTCCACCTAATTATGGTTAATTAGTTGTTCGTTCTGACCATCCATTCTTCGAGGGTTCCTGATTGGTACAGAATTAAGGTTCACCTCTGTGGGTGTGTGTGCTGTTAGTTTTGACGCATCGGTTGTGTATTGAAGAGGACAGGAAATTCTTTTAAATAAAAAAATGATCATAATTACTTTTCTGTTTTCTTGTGTATTGAATTAGTAAACTATTATTCACAACAAATGTCAAGTACCTACAATGTTACTATTAACTTTCATGGCTGTTTGCATCAAAACATGTATTACAATTTAGACGAAAAATATAATTCGAGTATTTAAAGTTGGAACAATACAGACTAACTATATATAAATAGGAAATGTTTCGCTCTTTGTCCGTTTATTTACGCAAAAATCTTGGCAAATAGACGATAGATTAATGCCAAATAATCGTTTAATGTATATCAATTATTGTATTGTTTTATACTTCATACTCCCACTGGGTATACACAAACAAATATATTCAAGTTTCATCCTGTTATATTATACTAATGTAACAGGTTATTTGTTTCTAAGTCGATTACCTTCCTTGTTAAATAAAACTGTTCAAAGCATTGACATCTCCGATCGATGAGAAAATTAAGGTCATATTTAGCTAAAAGGCTTTTCATTGCTTTCATCATCTGAACCAGTGTCTTCTCATCTGGTTAACTTTTGGCTTCCTAACAGCGACTCTAACCAAATCGAAGTCAATTGGGAGAACACGACTCCCTCTTTAAAAGAAGGAGAAGAACTTAAGGATGGTACATTATTGTGAATTAACAATACAAGCTTCTCTGGTACTATGTAGTCGACTTCCTAAACAATGAAAATCAAATATGAATGATTTCATTGACCAAGCCTCATTAAGCACTTGTGAGAAATCAGGCATATCACTGATTTCAGGTCATTCTAGGTTAGGATGAAAAAAAGCCTTGTTTTAGAAATCATGCTAAAAATGTTCAATTTAAATTATCTTAAAGGGATTGTAAAGAGATTTTCTATATGTTTATATGTATCGGGAACACTGATTAGCGATTAGTGACGTCATCAAACAAAAAGTGTAAGGCCTAGTGGTATTTCAGGAACCACAGGAAAATTGGAATAAGGCAAATTGATGCTATCAGTTTCCCCGATACACATAAAAAATTTAGAAACCTCTTTACAATCCTTTTAATTTCAGAAGCCTTATCATTATCTAGTGATCCATTTAAAGTTATTACACATGGAATATAAACATTAAAACCATGCACTCTAATTGAAATCTTAAATATTTAAGGAATCTTGAAGCCACTGGGATAAATCATTTCATAAATAAGTCATGATAAATTTGATATATTCCTTTAATGTAGACAATTATTGATTAAAGAATATTAAAGGAGTATGTGCACATTTTGTAATTCTGTCAAATGGCATCATGCGTACCGGTGAAGATAAATAAACAAATTGTACCCCAAAGACTTGACCGGCTTTCCCAGTTGAATTAGAGTCAAACGTTCCAGCAAGCGATCGTGACATCAAAATATTGTAGTTATAAAAGACTGTAACATCAATAATGGATTGCTTATCTTATATCAATTATCGATTAATCCTAGATGATAATTTTAATAGGGAAATTTCCTTTTCTGTAAGAAAAACGTGTTTCGACTTTGCAAAATGTATGTTTATCGGAAATTAGTCTGCATTGTAGGAGTCCAAATTCCAAATTAAAGGTACTGGTTCGCCATCCGTTTGATAAATCGTACCTTATGAGACTGTAATATATAGAAATAACATAATTATGTTGAAATAGAAAGAGTAATTTCTTGTTTGAGATATTTTGAAGGAATTATGCGATTATCGTACATTACTAGTACTTCTGTGGCCTATTTACATATATTCAAGATCCATCTCAACCCGAAAATAGCGAATCAGCCCCTGTAAAGATATATCAAACATCCACATCCACTAAAAAAAAAATCCAACTCTCCCAATCCAAACACAATGTTTTTAATATATCTTTATCGACATCTCATGAATCAGCCATTACATGCAAACTATAGACATATATAAAATATTTGACTTTGATATTAGATATTTAAATGTGATTATTCTCACGAGTGTTTAAAACATGCCAACTGTTCTTATACTATGAAATTAGGTTATATAGAAAAATGTGAAAAGAGAACTAAACTGTAAGTGCAGGCGATAATGAAATAAATTACAGTTCAGTTGAAAACTAAAAAAATGACGATAATTAGTAATGAAAGAGATGGTGGTTAAATTGAATTACTTGAACAATTGATGGCAATATTTAATAGTTGTCAGGTCTCTTGGGTTATCTCCTCTATTTAATTTGATAATACTATAAATAATCAGGAGTTGCCAGACACGATGTTCTCATTTTACATTGATTAAAAAGATGGCCATATAAAAAGCACTAAGATGTCGAGAGGGGTTATTTAAAATTTTCATTGAAAAGGACGTGCAAAATTCTGATCTCCAGATATATTAAGAGCAGCGGAGAGATTGGTCAAGATTTTACAAGACTGAACTGCAGAACAACAAAATAGTTGAGTTGCTTATAGGTATCAAACTATGAACATTATCAAAGTCTATCAAACTATCTGACAGCTAAAAGTTTAATTGAGATCATGCTGTCAATAAACTGAACTGAAAGGTAGCAAGCTGTCAATGAACTGAACTGAAAGGTAGCAAGCTGAACTGAACAATATGGATAATTATTTCCCAACTGATCTGCTAAGCAATCAGCATAGATATCCTTAGATAAGAATCAACATGACACTGGACTGCATATAGAACTTGTAATTGAGCTGTAGATGTTAATCAACTTTTCAGCACAGATATGACCAGAGGTATTACTTACTACCGAACTCCTAAAGAGCTCAACTGCAGAAAGATATTGAGCTTCTTAAGAGCTTAACCATGATAAGCTATAAATAACTAAACAAAACATTGAGTTATAGAATAATTGAACTCGAGAGATATCGAGTTGTGAAAGAACCTAACATCAGGTGATATTTGTTGAATTGAGATGCAGACAAAATTCTCACTGCATAAGATGAACATAAAGAGTCGAACTGTAGAGCTATCGAGCTGCTGAAAAACAGAGATACTCAGTTGTTTTAAAGAAAGACTGTTATTTGATTTAATGTCGAATAAATAAACCAAGTACTAACGATCCGAACCGGAAAACGTGACCCGAAATCCAAAACAACATTTTGGCGAAACATTGGTAGCAGCTAATGAACTTTTCATATGAGGAAGGATGACGAGGACTTAGATTACTGAAATGAAAAGAGATAGATGTCAAAGGGTATAATAAGTAGCTTATTTGCTGACTGCATGCCTTCGTTAGTTTCAATACTTAAAAAAAAGTATTTTGCGAATGTATGAAACACTAAAACTTCAGTCATGTGCGCTCAAACGAAGGTTTTACCAGGTGGAATCAATTATAATTTTAAGAAAAAAACAATCAGGAATTCATTAAGCCTATGAAATCAAGTAAGTGTTATGTCTTGCATTAGAAATCACTAACCTATAATACAGATTACATAATATAACCTATTCTCTACGGATAATAAGCATGTCAACTTAAAAGTTGCTTGCATATTCATAAACACAATGAACTAGGTGGAAGTACTTTAGGCTTAAATAGCCTATCGATTTATATTCTCAACAGTACGTTGTAAACTATGTGAACTCCCTGAAGTAGATTCCGAGATGGTGAACACCAACAAGAGTCAGGTATTCCTAATTGACCCTCCCATACCGGACTGCGACCATTTGCAATCTTACGGGGACTAAAATGTACTTGGTCACCGGCAAAAGTGAAGAAAAAGCGATAAAAATCGAAAATTCTACTCGGCTATAAACTTGCGTTCTTATAAAATATATGGGCTCGGCGCTCTTCACTTCTATTGCGAAGTTACGACGCTTGTCTAAAAATATTCATAATTCCGTGGCGATCTCACATGCTCTGAGCTAATATTCCATCGCTGTAGCAGCTCAGCAACGACGCAAAGTCATACCATGAGAACTATTTCCAATAGCTATGGTACCAAAGCAAAGTGCAAAACTGAATATGGTAGATGACATGGTTAGTTGGTTGGTAGATGACAAGTTAACGTTCGCTTCCAGCGGGGTAGATAACATGACAACGTGACAATTTATATACTCGCGGACCTGTGAGAGACTCTCCCATTTTAAGTAATGAATTGAAACCAAATACTTACAGGCGTTTACCACGGAGATTGTCAGGCCCTTTATACAATTTGTATTACCCTTTTTTAAAAAGACGCTTGCCTTCAATCTTCTGTTTTTGTCCATGTGTACAATAAACTAGTATCTTATCGAGCATTCTTGACTTACTCGAGCAAAAAGGCATGCTACAGAAATGGTAATGCTAACAATGCACAGTAGCTTACAGCATCCAGGGTTTTTGAGGGTTTGTATTTTCAGCATACTATTTTCTCAACATTAATTTCATGTAGATCAACATTCCAATTATTACTTTTCCGATTTATGTACAGTTTGAAATTATATGTTTTCTGATAAGTCCGCTTATATTTTTTGCTTTCAAATTAAAGTATTTTGTCATTTGGTAAAGAGATAGTACTACATTCAAGAAGAATAAGGCCAATAATCAAAATATGCTTTATTAACAATCAATTTACAATTGGGCCTTAAAGGTACAGGTTGGCCATTGGATTGATTTTGATCTGGAATACTTGTAATTAGTCTTCAGAAATACTAGAAATGTACGTGAATCGCATAACTCCTGAATAATTCTGGTCACACATGGGTTTGAAGGCTCAAATTTCGATGGTGAGCTGTGAACACTATCGCTGATAAGCTTAGCTAAAAAAATCCGCTTTTGAGACTAAAGAATTATTGGTCCAAAAACATGGCATATCTGTCCCTTTAAATAACTTGATATTGATTAGGCATATTATAATTGAAATGTTGTTAATTATTAATATTAAATACTACAATTATTTATCTATAGTTTCCCACTAGATAAACTAAGTCACCTTGTAGTTGATTCAAATCAACTCTAATCGAGTAGGCCTACCCTACACCTACACATGTAACATTTATTCAAAACTTCCCGTTCATAATTTCTTCTCTATTTATCCAACGACTCGTGAATGAAGAGAAATTTGAAACTATATATAAGAAATATAAAAGGGGTGGGGTCCTTTTTTTCTTGTTTAATTACATTTTAGCTTTGACACCTGGGTAAATGTGTTATGATGAGCTGTTAAATTCTTAAACTATCAACATTCTCTCTAAATACTTCTATAAAATCTATAATTGTATATCACCCTGTCTTGATATAATGTAAGTTTTTACACTTAATTCTGAGAAAACAAACCACAAGAACAAGCCCCGTTATTCAAAAAAACAAATTGAGATTTTAAATTTTTGAAAAATGGAAATGAGAGTTACTCGGTATAAGATGTAACACAATTATGCACATTTTTTTTTGCCAAAACTTTACCATTCAGTATAATGTTTAAATTCATATTTGTCACTCTAAACACTGTCTTTATAGACTTACTTCATGGATCGAAGACTTTTCATAAATCGTTTTTGTAATATGGTAATAGGTATTAGTTTGATTTATTGCGCAAATTCCACATCAGTGCTCGATTACGCATACATGTAGAATATGTAAATATTCATAAAACTTAATGGTTTACGAACATTGCAGGATTTTCAACTGGTAGTTTTAAAGATCTTTTTGGTCGTATTTTTGGGTGATACATCAAATTGCATGATATATATATATATATATATATACATGTATAAAAATATTAAAACAGAACCTGAAAACACCTTCATCTGAAACTGAGTAATAACAACATTTTTTTTAAGTTCTTAGGTTTTTAAGATATTATTTCTATTTCTATATCGGTCTACAATTGATGTATTGAGCACTATTTTAACAATGGTATTTCTATATCGCACTACAATTGATGTATTGAGCACTATTTTAACAGTGGTATTTCTATACCGCACTACAATTGATGTATTGAGCACTATTTTAACAGTGGTATTTCTATATCGTACTACAATTGATGTATTGAGCACTATTTTAACAATGGTATTTCTATATCGCACTACAATTGATGTATTGAGCACTATTTTAACAGTGGTATTTCTATATCGCACTACAATTGATGTATTGAGCACTATTTTAACAGTGGTATTTCTATATCGCTTTACAATTGATGTATTGAGCACTATTTTAACAGTGGTATTTCTATATCGCTTTACAATTGATGTATAGAGCACTATTTTAACAGTGGTATTTCTATATCGCACTACAATTGATGTATTGAGCACTATTTTAACAGTGGTATTTCTATATCGCACTACAATTGATGTATTGAGCACTATTTTAACAGTGGTATTTCTATATCACTTTACAATTGATGTATTGAGCACTATTTTAACAGTGGTATTTCTATATCGCTTTACAATTGATGTATTGAGCACTATTGTAACAGTGGTATTTCTATATCGCTTTACAATTGATGTATTGAGCACTATTTTAACAGTGGTATTTATATATCGCTCTACAATTGATGTATTGAGCACTATTTTAACAGTGGTATTTCTATATCGCACTACAATTGATGTATTGAGCACTATTTTAACAGTGGTATTTCTATATCGCTTTACAATTGATGTATTGAGCACTATTTTAACAGTGGTATTTCTATATCGCACTACAATTGATGTATTGAGCACTATTTTAACAGTGGTATTTCTATATCGCTTTACAATTGATGTATTGAGCACTATTTTAACAGTGGTATTTATATATCGCTTTACAATTGATGTATTGAGCACTATTTTAACAGTGGTATTTATATATCGCTCTACAATTGATATATTGGGCACTATTTTAACAGTGAAAATAATTTATTATATATACATGTACATATATATATATAATTATATTTCTCTTCCTGTACAATGTATCATGCTTTTTTGCGTTGTTTCTCTTCGCTTAAAGGAACAAGTGCGCCAATTTTTTACCAATCATACTTTAGTCTTAGAAACAGGCTTTTTTAGCTAAGCTAAATTTGAGTTTTTGCAGAATTATTCGCGATTAAATGTTAAAATAACGACTCGTCAATTTAATATTAGATATGATATTTAGAAAGGACATATATATTTAAATAGTAAGTAAAATTCCTAGTTTGAGATATTTTTGAAGGAATTATACGATTTTCGTAAATTTGTAGTAGGCTACTTTTGAAGACAACTTACATATATTCAAATCACGCCTCTGTCGCTTTAATGAGTGTGATCTGAACAATTTACGTGATATGGTATAGGTCACTTTTAAAAAAATTGAATGTCACAATACCTGGTTGTGATAACTAGGATCAATACTACTGAAATTACACATAATTTATCAAAATGTGAAATGCATTCTTTTATGGAATACATTTTTTCATGGAATACATTTATTTGAGAAAACATATATTTTCCCACTCGAAACGTTAAAACAGTGGTAATTTCTACCTCTGAGTAATGTTTGTAGACCTTCACTGAGACATGATTGAAAGGAAGAAAAAAGGAATATAAATTTTTAAAGACAGTTGATAATGAATGACTACTTTCGTTTTATTTCTAGAATATGTCGCAAATGAGAAGTTAAATTATTTATGTACGTAATAAGTATAGTACAGAGGAAGGTCATTTAAAACGCCAGTCAGTAAATTATTATCTCACCAAGTGGTAATTATTTGTATCATTTGGGGATAAGATACTAATACAATGATATCACCAATAATCAGCCAGATATTCTAAATATACGTTAGCAATGTTTACCTGTTATTTATCGAATGAATGTTCTTTGAAATATTGAGAGTAGTGAATGTTCTTTGAACATAACGAGAGTAAATTTATGCGCTAAGAAGCGAGATAATACGTTACGTTTTATTTGTACTAAAAGAAATGTGATAGGCTTTTTCTCTCTAAATGAATAGCTTGAATTGAAGGCCGGTCATAGCTTTCAGATAGTATTATCTTATCTAAATAATAAAACCGATTTAAGTATTTAAAGTTTCCGATAGTAAACGTCAGGAAGATTATTCCCATTGGCTTTTCAATGGATTCTGAGTTAATGTAAGGGAAATAACTGACTTATTTAGGATGATTGAGGTGATACAGACAGTCAAGAATGCTAGTGGGCTGCAGTTGCAAACACATTTTTTTAGGGAAAATTATCACAGAAGAATTCAATTCAATACAAAAACACTAAAGATATAAATTAAAATAGGAAACATAATTGGATGGATGTAAAATGGACCAATCATAGTACTGGAACCCATCCATAATGGCCGTCCTGCTGCACACGTAGCGTTATCTGTACAATTGACTGTTTCGTTGGGTTGTGGTCCGTTACAGAAGTCTGTAGTACACAATGTAATACAAATATGAATATTGTTTGTCATTCTGTAGATACAGGTAGTTTCATTATCAGCCTCAATTTGTTCCAATTTGTCCAAACCTTTCAACTCACCAGAATAAGAAAATGTTCTTCCGTCGCTACAATCTCTCAAGAAACTTTTCGAATCACCTGAAAGTAGAATGAAAGGTGTTGGCTTTGATGTGAAAAATCCTGAAATGGAAGTAAAAGTGTTTTTTCTTGACCACCCGATATATGCTGGATTTTTATTATGGACGTTCTTGGACGTTATCATAGAACCTATCTCTTTTAGGTTTGGTAAAGAGTTATACTTTTTGACCTTTCTTAATCCGACACTCATTCTAATTCTGATGGCAATTCTCTTCTTATTTAGCTGAATTCGAATTAATTATGTGAGAGAAACTGGTATTTTTCCAAGTCATTAGAACACATCTACTTTCTATTCATATACAGGTATCCTTGATTTTATATATATATATATATATATATATATATATCATGGTTCTGTGACCTATCTATTGAAAAAATGAAGCAACTTACCAGCAGACATGAAGGTTTCAATGACACAAAAATCCAGACTGTTATTTAATGTACTGCTTGTTGAACAATTTTTAGAGAAAACTCCATCTATAGGTTCAATATCCTTGTCTTCGTCACCAAGTGAAGATTTAACCAAGCCTTTTAAATCGTTTTTACAATCCCCGCCAGTTTTACTTCCATCGGCACATTGATAACATAATATACTCTCTGAAATTTAAAATCAAATAAAATTATTCTGCATGAACCGAACTTCCATCCTTACAAGTTACATTTCAAACAGTGGCTCAACTACAGTAGGGACTTGTTCAACCAAGTCCACGGACACCCACTCCTAAGATGTACCAAAAAAAGCTAGTATCTAAATGGTTAACACACAACTAAAAATAGTTCATAACGTATGCTGAGGCGCTATCTAGAGCAATATTTTGTCCTTATTCAATAAAATGAGTTGAACCACTGATTTCAAAACGAAAACACTGCAGTGTATTGTGAGCTGTACAAAAGCTTACTGTGTTCAACCGAAGAAAAAAGCTAAAAACATGTATGCAAACGTATTCATTTATCGATTAACTGTCTCAGTGAGGCATTCAAAATCTTTTTAAGATGACAATCGGTATTTTTAATTTCACTGCAATTTAACTATTATAAGTGAAAAGATATTAAAATGGGAAATATCGGGTTTGTTTATGAAATATCAAGTAAGATATTTATTGTTCAACAGCATATTTCAAGTGGAGTGTAGTGAAAGTAACCTTTGATAGTCCCATGTACATAATAATGATATTTATTCTACCATGTACGTGATAACATAACGACAGTTATAAAAATATATGGTACATGATGACAGGATGACATAACAATATATAAATACAAATACTCCATAACGATTAAAAGTCATATCACATTCGAGGAATAGTAAAAGTTAGTAAAATAGTGATTGGAAAGCATGTGGATAATCGGAAAAATACTGACTTTCTGCCAATAACTGTATGTGTGATTGTATGCAAATGCCAATATCTTTTCATTTCGTCTATTGCTTTAAACTTGTCTAATAAAAATCCGTACAAGCAAGACAATTCCGTTAATCAAAATCTCGTCCAAAGTATGGCAAAATCAAGGGAAAAAGTAATAGAGTAGTGGACTCCACCAAAGAGAAGTACCGTCAGGTGTTTCGAAAAGAGTAAGCATGGTCTGCTTCGCGCCCGACACCCACCACTATTATACAGGTCAACATCATGAGATATAAGCAGACCAATTTATGCATAAATCAGCCAAGATGCAAGAAACAAGATTTGTTATATTTGTTCAGAAGTCTTGTTAAACTAAGCCCTTATTGGCGAATTTAATCTTACGAAAGAATTTGCTCACTTGAGGAAGTTAATAAGGAACGTATCTGTGAAGGCCGTCCTGTATGGAGGAAATCGTCGAGACTCTCCCTTACCATGCTTTTAGACAGTCTTGTTAATTTCTGATGATTTCAATGGCAAGGCCTACAAGCTGGTCTGGTATAAAAACAGTTGCAGTTCTTATTTGTATGATTCATAAAATGATTTTACTAGTATCAAAAGTTTGTTTCAGTGTAAAGAGGCCCGTAGCCAAACCTGATTCTTCTGCATTGCCTTTCTCGTAACCCCTTCCCTCCTGTAGCTACAGGCCTGTGTATAAGCAAAATTAGGAAGTTGTACATCAAACATATTGCTTCCAAAGATCTACGGATCACATTTTGAGTCTTGAACATTCTCTTTATTGATAGCTCTTGTCAACCTCCCGTACGACAATAAAATTGTGGGCGTATAACGATGGTCATCGCTATTTTTATACGCCGACATTATAATGTTGTCATCGCTCCTGTCCGTCCGACCGTCCGTCCGTCAATCCGTTTTGTCCGTCCGTCCACAATTGGCTTGTGAACGCAATTTTTATCTGATTTGAGTTACATTTGGTGTGATCATTTATATTAATGAGATCTTAGACAAGTTCGAATTTGACGATCTTTCGATGAACGGTTTTTGAGTTATTGCTCTTGACTTAAGAAAAACGCGTCAAAATTTGGTTGTGAGACTACAGTTTTCATCCAATTTAAATGAAACGGAATTTGAGTTATTGCTCTTGACTTAGTAAATACACATCAACATTTTTTGACGATAGAATTGATAGGTTATGTCAGAATTTTATTAAATAATGTGTGTTTAAATCAACAATATCTCGAACAAATTGCAAGTATAATTTGACACAGATAGGTGACTGCCCTTGATATACTTAAAATATATCAGGAAAGTGGGCGTATCTTGCTAGGCAACTTGTTAGTTGAAGGATAAGTGGGAGGCATATTTCTTAACAGTTTGGAGTATATTTTCTTTTCCATAATTCAACTGAAAACGTAACGTAAACCTTTTAACTAGTTTTGGAGTTCTAAAATAATATTAATAACGAGGCGTTTTAAGTTAAACCTCTCTGATACTTTCCTCTGGATTTTGGTGCATAGTTTTTTTTTTTAATTCTTGCACAATTTTTTTTTATACATACGAATAAATCAGACTGCCCCTTGAAGATAGATATTTGTATGTACCTTATGACTAGGTTATTTTTTCAAAATAATATGTCCTAGAGCTCTTTAAAATAGCAATAGATGTACGATAATCCATGATAAAGAGTCTAAACGTTATAAATGACATTATTGAACTGAACAAGTTTGAGTTATAAGACAAATTTTAAAATTCGTCACTTTGACTTAGGCTGCTTTCATATTTTTACATTTTTGAAAATTCATACAAAATTGTGAATTTACGATTAATTTTTGTTTTTCATGATTGAAATGTTATTAATAAAAACACAGGTATTTTTGTGCCTTTTGCATTAGACCACGAAACATAATATTGAATGTGTCCGCCCAGAATGTAATCTGTTCTCTTGTTTTAGCCTCATCCACGTCCTTCCTTCCGTACACAATTGCTTGTTCTAGTAGACACAATTCTTGGTGGATTTTGACTTGGTTAGGAAAGGATGAATTCTATTGAACATCAATACGAGTTATTGCCCTTGTTCTGCGAAACACGTTCGATTCTTAGACGATCAACACTGTAGTATAATATGCGCATTCTTGGAGGATTTAAATGAAACTGGGATAAATTAATCATAATAAAATCTGCCAATATATAGTTACTGTAATTCCCCTTTGAAAAGCACGCGAACACTTCAGAGGAAAAAATTCTTGATAGATTTGAACGAATGTATTATTTATCATTAGAAAGAATACTATAGAAAACTAAAAGTGTGAAAGAAGAGTATGACTGACGGTGACTGAAGGTTGAATATTTCTTACCAGTTGATTTTTGCCGTTCTGCTAAATATTCTTGTTTAAAATTAAAACTACGAGTGGGCGTATATTGAATTGTCTGGCAAGCTATCTATATTACAAGCAGGACGTGCAAAAGAGTAGAGAAGAAGTTTAACTTTATCTCAATTAATCTTTGACATTCAGTTTTGATTATTTATGGAGCATTTGCAATCTTATATGGTCCAATTATTTTTTCATCAAGGTCCAGGGCATGAAAATACCCTACACGAACAAAGTTGGTTTTTTTTGTGTTTTGCTTCCGTATATGCATGACCAAATGAGTAGATCTCTTTACATGCAAAGAAGTAAATACATAGATATGATTTTGAAATAAACACATTTTCTAAAATTTGGTACAATTGGAAAACAATTTCAAAATTTAAAACAGATCCCTGATTCCCTATACTCTAGGCATACCTTTAGTTTTTATTTTTCAAATATGTTAACATATTGATACCAAATGAAAACCAAAAAAGAGTTTGTGAAGATTCTAAAACTACATTTCAACCTGATTTTTATTTTTATCAATCATATACCGGGCGTATGTGGATGTGATTCACTTTCTGATGTATAATAGTAATAATTAAAAATACATTACTTAAACTAAAATACTTTTCTAAACAAAAGTAAAACGATAGTAGCCTATTATCTCAATTCTCAGTTCAGCAGTTCGCATCGACAAAATGTTTTCCACGCCTTAAAAAAACTTGCAAAACTTGTTGGTGTGAATTAAGTCCCGGCTTAAAGAATGGAAAAATGAATTGCGTCAGAATCTTTCTCTCTCTCTAGCTATCTTGAATAATCTCATATTATTTTGAGGTTATTGAAATTTACACATACAGATCTGGTTTTTCTGGGGCTTTACATATATGCAGATCCAAATTTCTATCTCAAACCTTGTATACAAAAAGAATTGATCAATTTGTGAGGGTGGGTTTTAAAAGCCAACCGCCTACCGCGGTGTGATATCTATGGTGGATATCTATGTTTGTGTCTGTGTCACGTAGTTTCGTATTGTCAAATTTTTCGACCTCACCGAATAAAATGATTTATTAGCAAATATTAGTATGTATAGATAAAACCGTAAATCAGTGATTGATGATATTTTGTTTTAACATATCATAACCCTAGAACAATGGCTAAAATACAAGTAAAATTTATTGGCTTGACCATTATATTATAGGAAAAACTTTATAGGCATGAACATAATATTCTGAGACATAGTTTGCCTATAATACCTGAATATTTCAAAACAGCAAACTTTTTTCAAATGTAAAATGATTTCAATGATGAATGAATTTCAATGAAAACTAATTACAGACATTTTGGGGTATTTCTTATAACAGTTTACGAATACCAATTGTGTAAAATCTTAATTAAATTCATTCTATTCAGTCAGGCTAGTCTCTCCAATATGAAAAAGATTACGAAGAAAACCTAAGAGAAAGTCATGAAATCACACGCATTGTACATCACACATGCGGAAATCGAAAGGAGGATATAATGGGGAATGTTCCAGAATCTTTCTGTCAGTAACTGTGGTGTACCATTGTCAGTTCTTATATTTTTCTGTTATATATTTTGGAATAATCAATACAAATTCTGTTATTTTATACCTGTATACTACTTTAGGCCACAATACTTACCTAATTATTTATACAGCTATGTCCTATTTTGATAAATTCAACACAACTCTTTATCGTGTTATTGAAAAGAATTCAAATTTACCTCGAGCGTAAATATATTTTATCTTAACTTACCAACAAAAGGTAAAAATCCCAGAAACAAAATTAAAATACATAAACCAATTTTACTTTTGATGAACATTTCATGTTTATGTTGAGTCGCCATCTTCAAAATTTCTTCTCAATTATATCCTTTATGTATACAGGCCCAATAAATAAGGTTTAAACAAATATGTAATGTAATGTTGGTTTTTAAAATGATAGATATCGGGGTATCGATATGTGGGGTCTGTGGTAATAGATATATATAATATAATATCTCACGATAAGGTAAAGGGGAATTTCCCGTTTTATATGAATCAGAATATTTTACCTCCTGGAGAACATCAATTATTGTAAAAGGATATTTTTTTCCCTAAGGGTATTGTATTTAGGACATATCAGGAGGATGTCCCCATCCTCGGGACATAAAAAAAAAAATATACTACTTTCACTGCCAATATCGCGTTAAATGCATTCTCAGCCTTCAAAGATTAGAAAATTGTTCCAGGAGGAGGCCTCTCAGACCCCCCATCGAGGCTAGTACCCTTTAACATTCAGAAGGTTGCCCCGAGATCCTGGTAACAAGAAAGAGCCAGTCAAGTTTGCCAACCTCCCGAGACTGGAAGAGGGGTAGGCGGCAGATGAATTAATAGGGGGACAACTTTCGAGGTTGAGATATGCCCCCTCCCCTTCCCTTTGTATATCCACTGCACCCTAGCCTGTGTTTTCAATGTCTGTTAATGAGAAAAAAATCGACAAGAAAGACTGAATTTTTAGTTTTGATTTAATGATATCTCAATCCATACATTTGTTCGAAGTTTAGAAATATGACCACCAATACGCGAGATAAACGGATTAAAACTTCCTTGTTGTACACATAAATGTGTAATACAGTTGACTGGGTGCAAAGTCCTTTTTGCTTTATTAAAGGGACAGATGGGCCATGTTTGGGGTGATTTTATTCTTGATTATATGTAAATAGTCTTCAGAAGTACTAGAAATGTACTTACATCGCACAATTCCTTTAAAATTACTTCAAACAAGGAATTGTACTCACTATTCTTCAAATTTCGACTGTGAGCTGTGGACACTATTACTGATAGCTTAGTTTAAAAAAATGGTCAAAATATTATAATAGTGCATCTATCCCTTTATCCCTTTAAAGTCTATACCATTCGAGTAAAATAAGATATATGAGGTAAGCGAAAGTTTTGTTATTTGTAAACAATATTCATTCACATTTTTAAATGAACTGGATTGGGGGACAAGGCTTTCGATTATAAAACTCTTCCGAGCATCCAAGTGTGAGTAAATTAAACTTCCTGTTTTTTTTTACACTGATTAAATAAGGAATACAGGGTCTTTAATATCTGTCATGAGATATCGACTTCAGTTATTACTAATCTGTTCAAATAAAATTATATTATAATTCAGTAATTTAATTGATAAAATAACACTGTTAGGAGTGGGTTTACCGCTCTCAAGAAGGGGAATAGAAGGCCTGCAAATTGGGAGGGAAAAACTCATTTTTGATCATAAATGTAGACGAATCTTACAGATTTTATTGGTGTTACTATAACTAAATTATCAAATGGAACAGTGTCTGTGAATCATTTTTTTATTGAGTAAACATCAGACCCTCACTTCTTAAGATAAATATCTAACAATAAATAATGTGTAATAGTTTGCTAACAACCAACCTTACACACATATTTCTATTTATATATTCTCAAAATTCTCAATTGAAATCTAATGGCAGCGACCCCTGGTTTCCAAATTTAACTACTTAAACATGTATATACACAGTAAAATTCCATTTCTACATTGATTCTGTCTTATTTCACCATTTCAAGATATGCTGCAGAATGTAAGGTTGGTAATATTTAACTAACTATCTAACTCTTCATCGTCCTTTGTGAAATAAAATCTTCTCCAGAGATAAAAATGGCGCCTCAAAAACAACGGAGAAGATAAATGCCACCATAAAAGTCATTACTGTATGACCTATATATAGGTAAGCCTGAAATAAAAATAAATCTTAAAATTAGATAAGAGCTCATTAAATATTATTGTTTATGAGGCATGTCTCACAAATTCGGCAAGTTACATCAGATCTACCGATAATGGCTACCAAATACTAATTTGAGCTATTTTGTCATAATATTCCCTTCATTTTTGGGTCGATCGGTGGCATGTTTACAATTACATGTAGATCTGTTTTCCGGGGATAGGGTTAAAATCACAGGCCGCCGGATTGGGGGCAATTCGCGACGACAAACCGGTCTATTGAGAAAATTGGTGAAATGGCGCTTTGGAAATATTAACCTCTTCAGAAAACTATGGAGTTATTCAAGGGAGAAAATTGGCTACGTACCACATCGAAGTCACTGATGTAAATTAAATGTCTCTGATTGAAAACTTTGATCATCATGACAGTTGGATGTAGTAAGTAACAAGCGTACGTTAATCTGGAAAGTGGTATGATACCATTCCACGATAAAACATCGTTTATCAAACCTGAAATTTTTAAAAGGTGCATTTGAACAATGAGTTGAAGTTTACCATATTACGTATGAACAATTTTCTGTTCAAATAATAAAAATACGTGTAAAACCTTATTGTCCATCTTCACAGTGTTAAACTTTAACAAATTTCGTACTTATACCACGACAGTGGAATCAAGCAATTTCATTGAACTTTCACTAGGGAATAAATTCCTCGGCAGAAAGGCTGATTAGCTGTATTGAATAGCGTACAATCAAATCAAATCGCTTCATCAAAATTTCCATGATACAAGAAAGGTGGCTGTTGCAGTCAAGGTATAAGTAAGAAGTTAGTAATAGCTTGACATTGTGAATATGCTTATTGTCTTGTGTATATATATTCGATTAGGCAAAAGTTGTTACATTCATTTTGGTTAAAAAGTCCACTTTCGTGATAAGACGCTTTAGTAGGTGAGTTGGAATTCCAATATTTGACTTTGTAGACTTTAACAATATATTTCGCTGTATCTGTCCTATTCATATTCATCCATCAGCTATGTGGCAACTCATCAATATTATGCAATTAGTACTATACAACACGAATGTTCATTCATTAGTTTGTAAATTACACTTACCTCCCCTTTTTCGATGACACGCAAATATTACCCAGGCAACACAGGCGGCAAACACAGGTCGCCCCAAAGATTCATATAGCGATTGGACCCATTGTGGCCAGGGTTCTCCATCCTCTTTTCTAAATGTGTAAGTTATATACGCAAGGAAGAAACCAACGAAAAGTGTTATTAACCATCCAAAAACTGCTATTTTCTAAAATAAAACAAATCCTGTATAGTTTAAACATAGAAATTACAATATCCACGGTATGTGACTCACATAATAAAAAAATGTAATTGAGAAATAGCCGTGGCTATTCGCACCGTAACGGTACAACATATGACCATTCTTCCCCAAAATCTACAAAGTTACTTAAGAGCATTCTTGACAATCTATTTCTCATGCACAACACAAATGAAGCTCTACTATTTGCTGTTATAACATTAACAACGGTACAGGAAGGATGGAAAACAAAGACAATACGCGTCGTGACGGTGCCGATGCGTTGATAAAAATATACTTACCATTTTCAATTGTTTGATTTTGTCTGTTTTGTACATAATAAAACCCAGAAGGATGCCAACCATCCATGCTGCCATTCTAGTCCAGGGTACAATATATACATCATACCAATAGTCTGGTATTTCGTGCATCCTTAAAAGGGAATAATATTTATTATACCAAATTACTACTTACAATTAACCAGTTTTAGTCACAAGAACTACTTATTTCAAATTTTCCGAGAGTAGCTCGGTTGGTTGGTTGGTTGGTTGGTTGGTTGGAAGATGACAAGTTAATGTCCGCTTCCAACAGTAGATTGTTTCAGGACCCAGGGATATCGTTTTTGATGCAATTGTCGATATAGCGGTATATAGTGGCCATTCGCCATCGTGACTGTGAGGATAAACAATAAAAGCACTTAAAAGCACCATCTACCAACTGTCATTGCATTAAATTTAATGTATATAAAGCACGCACTCTTGACTTATTTTTATTCAATTAAATCATTCAAGACATCTATAAATGAAAATTTAGTCAAATACTCACGAGAACATGTCACCACCGGTTTCATAATGTGCATAGAAAGCAGAGGCAACACCTGCCACACCAACACCTACTGTCAGAGCAATACCAACTGGAGCATACCTGAAGTGGAAGTGCACTGATTTACCTGATAGGCATATGTTTTAAAACATTTCTACATTTGTCTTATGTTTAAACGTTATGGTGAAATTGTTTTGAAAGTTATAAGCAGATGAAGTGAAACAAGGTTACCTCCGTCTGATTTTTTGAGCATCTAAATTTTATGTTCATTCTAAGAGATAGTATTCTATAACTAATTACAGGAATATATTTGTTACTGGAGGTTATACCTATGGGCCTATCAGATATAAAAAAAACAATATAAGACAAAATTGGTTGGAAGTCTTTCATACTTACCAGAAAATAAGAAAGATGAAAATTGGCGAGAAAACATAAAATTGCATATCGTTTGCTAAATACCAAGACCAACCCAGACACTGGAAAAAAGAAAGCACCGCCCGTTTTAGCATTCATTACGAATTTTTTTATAATGATTATTTGATTTATTTCCTTCAGCTTTAAAGTATCGGCAATCTATGTCGGACCAAATACATAATCTTCATTCTCCATACAATAAAATAATGCTTTAATGAGGAGAAATCATCACTTTAATTACCTGTTCTTTTGCTCTGACTAGATTATTTACATACAGCAAATTAGTCCACCAGTTGGTTTTACAATAATCTGCTGCTGGGATAGTTTCTGGCCAGAGAGGACCTTCACCCATATAGGCGTACAAACACGAAAATGTCATTAACACGATCATATACAAAGGAGTCAATCTGAAAAAGCAAGCGCATTATTTTAGTCTAAAACTAGCGAAGATATCGGATGTCGTTTGAATATTCTATTTGATTAAATTTGTCTTCTGTTGAATATAACTTGATACCATAAGGAAATCACCAAACGACTGGTGACTCTGCTGATGGACAGGATAATCATTCTCTACTTTTTTTTAGCTTAAAGCTGTTTTACTTAAGTCCAAATATTTAGTTAAAAACTGAGATCCACTGAACAAAGTCGTCGTAAGCGAAACAGGAAATTCTCGCTTTTCTCAAATCTAAGAATCCACAAAGCTAACATGATGCATATTGATATATTTATAGCCCTACCTCCAAAATCTGTGAAAATAATACATGAACATATAGCCTCCCTTCACCTTCTTCTTACCAAGATCTTTTAGAGTTAAATATGTTACAAGAAATCCACTGAAACAAGAAAATATTCAAAAACTATCTGAACCTTACTATAACTGAAAAACAGTCATCTACTTATTAACATTCCTACTGATTTCAATAATACTTCTATATTACTACTGACGAGAAGGCCGAAAATAGAAAGGGGTGACTGAAATCACATAAATTACTAATGGGTTGATATACAACATCAAAAATTATTCCAAAAGATTCTTAATATCAGATACTAGACGCTGTCTTAACTTACCTTAAAAGAAAGAAAGTATCGACGCCAAAACCTGCGGCCATGATTCCTTGAAATGTAAATCTCTCAAACAATGAAGCCGCATCCACTAAATTGGCTGAAAGGAAGATAGAAGCTAAAAATCCGAACATAGCAATCCGTTCACCAAAAATCTCATCCAGACCATGACCAATTCTGAAGCAATTGTTGTATAGTGAGAAATACCATCAGGTGTTTCGAATAGAGGAAGAAAGTTCCGCTTCGCGCGCATCCTTATCTTATAAAGATAAGCGTTGTTGCAAGAATTATTCTTTCATCATTTGTTTCTTTGAAATAGGCAAATTTAGCACACTAATGGCGATTCAGTTGGCACTTACAAACTTCGGAAAAACTCAGCAGTGCTAAATTGTACGTGGTTATGACGGTTTCTGACTGCTATAAGTGTGTTCTATTACTTACTGAAATGTTCAATGATTGTAATTGCTAATCCAGTTCGAACTATTCACTTACCAGTGGTAGGGTTTTCTGCGTCAGAAATAACGCCATAATTATAGGTATGTCCTAATAATATCCACAGCATGCTTATAAATCTGATTCCATGAATACAGTTGATGGCAGACGGCGATTTCTTGGCGCTCAGTAACTTTGGAACATTTGTAAGAATGGAGAAAGCTTTGATAAAAGGACTGATTTCTGTGAAACATAAAAATACAATGATTATCAAATCAAACTCTTACTATATCGACTTATGTCATGTACGTTGGGATTTAATGAAATACGTGTATTCAAATATAGATGTAACAACAGAGCATCTCTCATTAAAATCATTAAGGGGATTGTAAAGAGGTTTTCTAAATTTGTAATGTATATCGGGGATACTGATAACATCAATTTGCACCTTTTATTTTTCAGTAAGACGCCTGCTGTTCCTGCAATACCATAACCACTGAATGTTTTATAACACTTTGTCACATAAGGTCATTCACGAATAACACTTAGTTTTAGTGGAATTTCAGGAACCATGTAATTGGTATGGTGGAAATGGGTGTTATCAGTGTCCCTGATTCACATAAAAAATAGAAAACCGCTTTACAATCCCATTAATGGTTTCCAAAAAAAAATTTGGTCATAACAGTTCTTTTCAAGTTTTCTATCAAAAAGTCATCTCTCATTTGAAAGTCGCATAAACGTCTAAACAGCGGGAGTGCTTATTCTAGGTCAACAAAAACAGCTATTGTTCATCATTACCATAAAGACAATAACCAATACACATTTAATCAATATAATAATTAATTTATAGACCTACTTCGAGGTTTGTCTGTTGGTGGCTCTGGGGGTTCTGGCTTTGTGAAGTGATGAACAGCCCCGTTTGATGTACCAGCTTCTTCGGCCTTAGATACACCATTTGATTTAATAATGCTACCATTATTCACATTCTCGTAAATTCCATTACCATTTGGGGACTTTTCATCGTATGACGTTAATTGCACATCTAAAGATTTTGGTGCGTAACCATTTTTGATGATTGTGCTCTCATCCGAAAAAAATCCTCTATTGATATGACCATGTCCTGTTTGCCGTGGAAGTGGTAAAGATGACAAGATACCTTCAGTGAACGAGCACACTACAACTATTGCTCCAAATATAGACAGAATAACTCTGGAATGAAATTATCGCACAATCAATCCAATGCTTACAGCAGCAATTTCAAAATGTAGCTTTTCGAATTTTAGATTTTCAGTCACACCTACATTTGATCAAACATAGCTAACTATCTAAAAAAATTATTGGTAGGGCTGCTGATGTAGATACGATATCTAGCCCGATGTTTATGATAACTAGCCTAATGCGAAGGATTATCTATATGAGTGTCTACATAACAAAAACACAATTTGCTTGAAATGACCATACACGAACTCACATGGCTGCTATGGCTGATGAATCATCTTCTAATATTGGCTCTTCATGACACGATACACTATTAACGGGTAATGGTAGGGGACCTGTAAACGAATTGGAAATGAGTCATTTTTTATCTATCAGGATCCATATGTAGTTTTGTCAATTTTTGAAAACCATCTACTTTACACTCATAAACAATGAGCTTCCCAATATAACGCAGGTATAAATTATAGGATTATTTTCTATTCCCTACAGATACACAAAGAGAGTCAAGCAAGAAATTATTTTCGCCGATGGGATTATGTTCAAAGAGTCGTAGATCTAGATACAGTGCCGTAGATCTAGATACAGTGTTGTAGATTTAGATACAGTATCGTAAATCTACATACAGTGTCGTAGATATAGAAACAGTGTCGTGGATTTAGATACATTGTCGCGGACCTAGATACAGTGTCGTGGACCTAGATACAGAGTCGTAGATCTAGATACAGTGTCGTGGACCTAGATACAGTGTCGTGGACCTAGATAAAGTGTCGTATATCTAGATACAGTGTCGTAGTTGATGTAGTTGTTGTTGATCTAGAAACAGTGTCGCAGATCTAGATACAGAGTCGTAGGTCTAGATACAATGCCGTAGATATAGATACAGAGTCGTGGATATAGATACAGAGTCGTGGATATAGATACAGAGTCGTAGATTTAGATATACAGTGTCGTAGATTTAGATACAATGTCGTAGATTTAAATACAATGCCGTAGATCTAGATACAGTGTCGTTAATCTGGATACAGTATCTAGATACAGGCCACAAACCCTGTTATTGAATATAACGAGCCTTAATAAGAGTTAATGTGAAGAATTGTTACCAGTAGGTTAGAAACGTATTTGTAGAAACGATTTAAGCAAGACATAGTTGTAGAAGCGTCAAATTATGAAATATCGTCTTACCCATGTTAATCAGTTTTACAATATCATCACCATGACAGGATGCTGGGACACACAAACCCCAATTTAACAGCAATTTTAATCCTCGTGTATCCTACAATAACGACAAAGGTTGCTCATAAGTTTCGCAAGCGAATCAAATGTATAAGTTATCCCTTTTTCAACAAATAACTTATTTCATTTCAAACAATAAAGTTTATACATACATCTTCACATAATAAGTAATATTTTCATATTATATTGAATAAAGTCGAAAAATAATTTGAATACTTACCACATTTAAACTTTGTACAAAATTATCAGAAACGTTGAATTTCGCCCGACAAAATTTTGTAGTGAATGATTTTTCTTTACCTCTCCATATATGGCCCAGAGTAATGTTTTTGGGTATATAAGCTTGAACTTTGGCGCACTCATCATAGGATCCAATGTAATACAAAGCTCCTTTAGTAATTCCCCCCGAAGGTTTACCAATTGAGTCGAACACTGGAATAAAGGAGAGTGTGAATAAAATATTTCAATCGTGCTATTGTTGAGGTTACCCCCTAGTAAAATGTGCTCCATATTGTACCCACATATTATTTTTTACAAATTGGAAAATATGACCTTTTTAACGTTTTTGAACCAATTTATGCGTCAGAAATCTTTTCTTGGGGGAACCCTCTCAAACACTCAACAAGAGGCTTGTGACTATGACGCCTCAACAGAGTTGCCGCATTTTAAATTCAGACTCGATAGTTTGTCCCACCGTTGAGCAAGTCAGCAACCTATTTCAGCCCCCGGTCTCGGGAGACTGGCGCCGCCACTTGTAGAACTTATACTTATGTTCATATTACAGTTATTTATTTCTAGGAAGGGAATTAATTGTTACCAAAGAGGAAGCAATTGAAAAAATGGGAAATCTGGCGCTCGTGCGGAAAATATTAAGCTTGGTTTTAATCAAAGCCTTATCGTGTGTGGGAAATCTGCGCTGGATTCTTTCGGCTTAAATCATCCAATTGTCTTTTAAATACAATGCCTAAACAATTATTTGAATCGAGTACAATCTTGTATTTGTTTTGTATTGCGGTTATCAATAATTAGATCAAATCAGTTGAAATGTAGATCAGTGTTATATTTTATCAAACTGGGTGTTGGTTCGAGACTAACAGTGAAGTAGATTTGAACCTTAGTATCAAGGTTTATGATAAAATTAGTTATCATAGCGGCCTTTTATATCTTGATTGGCATGTTGACGTTTGCCGCACGTCGTATATACCCTTATATTTAATGCCGAAAAGAGGTTAATTTATTTTGTTTATGGATAATATGCACTAAAATATAAGCTAATGATAAAGAATGTGACAAATTCGAAAACACTTCGTTAGACTTTTTAGTACCAATATTAAAAATTTTGCCGTTTTCATGTTTTCTTTAGGTAACAGATCAAATTTAATCTTGATGGCACTCAAAACAAGTGCGGCCTTCCGTTTAAATCGACCAAAACCTAGACAAGTTGTGGCTACAAAATATTAAACCGAATGCAATGTCTCTCTCCAGACGTCGATTCTTTCTACTATGTGTCGATATTTATAAGGCGATACTATAATCTTTCGGTAAACAGAATGAAATCATCTGATAGATGATCAGAAATAAAATATATTAACCATCAAATCGATTTGAACAATTTGTTCCAGATATTAGTTATCAGAATACTTGTTAGGCATTGTCTATTATCTCTGAAATATTTTGCGATATTTGGTTGATAGCTACCACAAGGCCCACGAGGTTAGGATAAGGGGTCAAAGAGCAGTCGGACAAATTTGTATCAAATTTTGTCGAATCATAAGTCACTTGTTTATGATTGAAGATAACAACACACATTCACTTATGAACACAGTTAATTTGTTTTTAATAACAGTACAGTGTGTTATAAAACAAAAAAATATGCGGATATTTGGGTTCCCTTTTTTTCATTTATGACAATGAAAATGCTAATCCTTATATGAATAGAAGGTAGATATGTTCTAATGACTTGAAAAAATACCAGTTTGTCTCACATGTCCATAATTATTCATTTTAGCTAAATTAGAATGGAATTACCAATGAGTGACCGATCAAGAAAGGTCAAAAAGTCATTTTTGTTTATCCAGACTGTACATACATGGACACTTATAACTGGTTAAGACTCTTAATTAAATGCAATAGGAACATAATGATATGATTAAGAATATATGATAATTCATTAGAAACACCAATTAATTAAATAGTTTGCTGAATTTGACACTAAACCCATCTTTGAAAATCAACAACGTAACGACCTGAACTGCTTCTATGTTTTTTCTGTGTCTGTATTACAATATAATTACTCAAAACGCATGAAAGATGATAAAATAGGTAATTCCTTCAAAATATACCTCAAACTAGGAATTTCTATACATGGCAGAGTTTCAAGAACTTTCAAACGCAGGCCAATGTGTTATGTTTCCGAACGTTATGTCCCAATATTGATGCAGTAGATTTTATTTTGTAGAGGTGGAGGCTCGGATCCATTACAGTCCCTTAAATCCATATAATCTTTTTGAGAGCTTGACATCGATAAAATAGGTTATCATGATGATATAGTTTTGATAGGAATATTTATTGACATTCCTGTCCTGGGGTCATAGATAAAAGACTAATTGCGAAGCGATGAGAAACAAAACAATAGATTAAAAGCCTATTGCGAAATGAAAAAAAAAATAACAAATACTGAATTAATTTGATTAAAACAGTATAAATTTGTAGGCGTAACGATGTTTTCAGATAAAGCGTTATGATTATGATCCAAATAACACAGATGGCTAGAAAATACATGCAATTAGAATAGAAAACTAAAAATAGCGTCGAATATTGTCTTCTCGATCTTCATTATTTCAGAAAGGCACATAACAGAAGAAAAGGAAAAGTAAGCACTATTTTGTCTATTAAAAGCAATCGTCATAGGATCAGAATACATGACATGAAATTCTCTGTTGATTAAATGACATGCTAATAGTATTGTATATTGTGCATTTACTTACTTTTCAAGGCCCACCAGAAGGTAGTAAAATTAAAATCATTTGGATCATCAGTAGGATATTGTCCCCCAACCAAAGCATCCATAAAATCCATGCTGTCTTCATAGCACTGTTTATTTGACATTAACGATTCAAAATAAGGGAAATAGATCCGAGTACTGCGTCTCATCATAATTCTTTGGATAAGGCGCTTGTAGTTGAGGTTATGTTGGTACGTGTACAGCAATGCATTGGTCACATTAGGATTGTTCGGTTGCCAATGATTCGCTTTAGCCATCTCCATCACCTTTGAGGTATTAACTCTACCAACCTCATCAGTGATGATACGAGCAATATCCTGAAAGTCGGAACTTCTCAAGAGTTTCGGCATCATGCCAAGAACCCCTTCAGAGAATAATCCCCCAACTTGACTAGGTGGTTGGGTTTTTTTGAAATCTGCATAAGCGTAAAATATAGCTTCCAATTCTCGAAATACATGATCATTGTCTAACAAAGCTTGACCGACCAATCTGCCTTTTTCAAGTTGGCTGTATTCTTTCTTGGTGTTTGAGTTATTGTAATTGGCACCAATGTCAGTTCCATCAGCAGCTAAAGTCGTGCTCAAGAACAGTAAACCCACCAAGACCATATAGGTTATTTTGGCCATGCTGTTATAACAGTTAGTAGGAGCTCATTAGAATTACTCCAAAACAAAAAATGATACCACCATTAATTAACAATTGGTTTTGTCGTTATTAATTCTCTGATGCTTTAAATAACACTCTCCAGGTACATGAATGTTGTGAACTTGATTTTGTCCAAGGTTTCCAACACTAATCTAATGTTGTCGCTGATAAGTCAATGTTGTGTCGTATGGAGGAAACTTTATTTTAAATAAACGAAAAACATGTGATTCCTCAGATAAGAAGCCGGGCGGTCCGGTACACACCATTGGACTTTGTCCACATCAACTAAAATATGCAACCTACCTCTTCAGTTGACATTTGTTTTGTAAAATAAAGTTGAAAAGTGCAAGAATTTTAATCTATAGAGCAATAAAATTGATTGAAGACTGCACCCACATAAACATGTAATGAAAGTCGACTGTTGAGCTGAGCTGTTTTTTAAAATCCCACGCCAACTGCAAAATATTTTTCAATTGAACACAATTACACCTTTTGGAGACATTTCCCTTGTGGTACACATGTGTGTGTTGAGCATGTTATTCTGACAAGATGAGTAAATGAGTAATTTATTGCCAAGGAATGCTTATTAACTTGACAATAAACGCTCAGAATGAGTCGATACCCTTTTAATGTCAGCATGCACACTTAAGAGATTAATTATAAGAACTTATTGCCCTTGTTTTATAAAGTTTCAGTAGCGTCACCCCACTGTTTAGGTGCTTTATATACATATAAGATCGTGCAAACTTATATGGCACATTCTCAACCAAGAAATATTTCCAAGTTAGTCTTGACTCCAGAATGTCCTATCAAATATATAGTCTATAGTTTAATTATTGTTGGCTGAATTGACCACTAGATACGAGTTGAACCCCTTTGCCAGAAAACTTATGTTATAGATTTATAATCTACTACCAGGTGCAAGTTGTTTTCGAGTGACTTGCTTTGTCTTATATTATATATTGTATCTTAGATTTGTAAATATAGGACCTAGTCGTTGTCTACACCATCATCTGCAGTGGCAAAACCTGGTAATTCACTTTTTGGTCAAACTTGAGATTTTTTCGGTTTTGAGTCTACCTCATGTGTATACAAAAACAAAATCTGTAAAGATGGATCCTTGAAACTTAAATGCCAATGGTAACACCTTGCATATCATTTAATTACAACGTTTACAATGGCTAACTCTTGTGTTTCCGAGAACCAATCGAAGTGAGATATAAATGGCTTCCTTTTCCGAATCATACATTACTAGAGAAAATTTTGAGAATAATAGACTAGAACTTTCTTAGCCTTAGCTTAGCTCACCGACCCCTTCTTTCATTGTCCTTGTCGGTTTATAAGTCAGGTAAGTCTGTTTTTGAAACGTAAACACTCAAGGGAACATTTTGCCTTATATTTAAGAAAAACAATGAATTGCTTATTATAGCCCCTTTTCAGAAAGTGTTCGGCCTTTAGCTGGTAAACTTGTTTGGATGAAATCTGGGTAAATTGAATTCAATTGAAAACCTAAACAAATTTTTATTGAAAATAAACCAAAAGAAAATATGTAATGTATTTGATTACTATATTCACCTTGTTTTTCATAATTCATTCGATTTTTAGTTTGTAAACACTCAAGGCACATTTCTTGGACTATTTTGATAAAACTTGTTGTAAATCTTGATTAACACCCACGAAAGAACTCCATCAAAGAAATCAGAAAGGTTTTCAAAGAATGTTGAACTAAAGGTTCATTGCATGCACTGATGATGATTCATGTTCTGCCAAATGTTCTAATCTAAACACTTGAAAAATATTTTGCCTTGTTTGATTTATATGATGTTCTTATTTGGGGATAATTTGGAAACATTTAAAATAATCGGACTTCGATCCCCAACTTTTTAATATATTTATAGATCTGTGTAATACAGTTATTTGTTATTAGAAGATAACGTGAAGATTGAAATGTGTATTACAACACGAAATATTTCTTTTCATTGCAATTGTGTGACCTTTGTCTCATATTATTGTCTATAGGAAATATTTACTTTAAGTATAGATTAATACACCACACCTTCAATGATATTTGTAATTCTTTTATTTTTATTAAAAGATTAAAAATTGAAAAAATATAAAATATAAATTCATTGTCCAGTATTTTTCAAACAGGCATCAAATATAGCTTTTCTTATGAGGTAGAATATGAACACTATCACGTGACTTATTGGTGTTAACACTAATGCAGCTAAAACTGAGTACAGTGCAGCTGTGTCGGGTGTTCTCCAGTCAATAACAGAATAAATATAAGGTTTGTCCAGGCCATTTGAGCCACCGGCTTCTTGGTATATCACAGTAAATATGATATACAACGTGCTGAATAAAACAGGGTGGAAGAAATGGTAAATCCTTACTGGTACCGCTGTTATTATCAGGTTAGATAGAACATAGGCGCTGTTCAAAAGATGAGTTGCTATGTCCACTGTAGTTAATGGATATGTATCTGAAATTGAAAATACGTCGTTAGTTGCCCGAATTTACATTTGTTATTAAGGTGGTTTGAGGCTTGCGTAAAACGTTTGTGGATTCAGGACAAAATTGACTGGAAGATGAACGACAATCATGATGAAATCATTCCACAACATAAATAATCATTTCAAAGGCTACAATTTTTATCATTTATTTACGTTTTTACTACAGTTTTCAACAATGTAAGTATCAAATGTTTTGTGAAGACGGTCTACAATTTGAGACTTGCGTCCAGAGGAGTTTATGAGAAAGTGAGCAGCAGAATACGTAAAAAGTATTTGAATTTTAAGGTTCTTTCGCAAGATGAACACAAGGTCCAGCTTTCTAATAATAATTTCATTATGATATTTTTGTACCTGAATATAGCAGCGCCCAGAATAAGATAGAAACTGCTATAGATGCAGTATTTGAAACATTAAACATCACCCATACAAACTTCAGGTAACCAGACATCTCTTTACATTCTCCTACAAATAAAAGTAGGAAACGCTAATTAAATGCAATTCTTCCAAAAATAGAATATTTACAATGACAATAAAATAGTGCATTACATTACATATCATAATATATAAGAAGGGTGGATTAAAACACGTATAGATTAACACACAGTGACTCATAAACTAATGACACCAAGTAGAAGGAAAGATTTGTATTTGTAAAACTGATATCCGGCTCTCCAACAATGTAATGAAAATTTATAAGATTAGACTTGGAAGATTAGACTCTCGTTACGTGTATTAATTTAACACAATACTATCAGTAATATCGAATTTTCCCTTTACCTTTTAATATATCGGTTCGTTTACAATGAATATGAATAACTGCAATCAACTCCATTAAACTACTAAGTGTTAAAACAAAGTATGCCCAATGAGTGAGGTAGATGAACCACTTAATTTCATTAGATTTCGTTGTGGTCCACTGCCAGGCGTATACACCAGTCAATATTATCCAGATAATATGATATAAAGCCCATACTACACGCCATAGTAAGTAACCACTTGGCCAGCCCCACTGAAAAATATATATAAAAAAGTATTTATATTAAATAAAATCAATGAACTTTGAATAAGAAAGAGGGATTGTTCGATTTTTTTTCAATTATTGGTGAAATCTAAAGATTATGGTCACAAAAGTTACTCATTCCTGTTTTTAAGAGCTATTTCACATAAAATGGAATTTGTGGCTTGCTCTAAACACACTTTGGTCTCAAGAACAAGGGACATAACTAAATCAATTAAGCTTAAGTCCCACTGTGAGATATTATGAGAAACCACCCTATCAGTTATATCACAGTATTGTTTATTATTTGTGGTGGGGTTATGGTCGCATAATGTTAATAGTTACTTACCTCAAATGTTGTAAAATGATGGGGTTTATCGTAAGACAATAGAAAGTTCCTAGGATAGAAGTGTTCTTTACATTTGTTGGTACCCATATCACTGAATATATTTCTTAAGTTACTTTTCTTTTATCATGTAGGTCTAAACTCGACAAACTCTCGACGTTCGACAATTCTATTACACTCTTTCCAGAGAAGATGTGTGATCTTTATTTTATATAAAATTTGCTTAACTTGTAATATAACAATTATGGTTAGTTTGTAGATTCAAAATACGATAAAACAATTTTCTTTATATAACTATGAATAAATTATGCTCAAATCAAGCTACTGAACTGTCTATTGTGATATAGTTTTCCACTATATTCGGATTGTATACGATATCTAAATATATCTATGAGTCACACTTCACTCAAATATAACGTCTATCTCCTTTTATCACTTAGTTACTCGGTTGTCGGAAACATATTCCAATTGATAATCCCTTCCATAAAATTACGGCATCTCTGACATTCCCCTGTCTCAAGAATGCGACTGGATAAAGTTATTGAGAATTATACTAAACCAATGTAAGACTATATAGGTCACCACACTTGACTTACTTATGTAAAGAAAACCAGTCTTGCGGAAACTATTGAATTAAACACTATATAAATGGCAATATTTTAGCCATACCTATAATTTAAGTACGCCTATGTCGCTGTTGTCAGTGTAAAAACAATGAAAAAGAGGGGGGGGGGTGAGAGGAGGAGCAGGGGCCGCAAAAGTATCTTGGGGAGAGATTTGAATTGGGAAATGGTAAAGCTATGCAGATGATTTAGACACGTATCCTATGCTAAGAGTTATAAACCACCTAATCACATGACTTGTACACACCGTTAATTCTTCATATTATCTGCATTGTCGTGACCTTTAGACCCGTGCTGAAAAATTTAAAACTACACCATAAGTCAACAGAATTTAATTATTATAAATCGTAGGCTAAAACTGCAGACATTCGTATATATATGTATTTTCGCTCTTCTGAAGAACGCCGTCGAAATAAATCTAAAGATATACATATACATGCTTTTCAAGACGGCGCCCGGACACCTTAGAATAGTTGTAATAGATCCAACTAAATAAATAAAACACAAAAGCAAACACGAGATAAAGCAAATCAATGAGACCTTGTATTACCTTCGTCCCGAAAATATAAATCGAACCTTAAATCGTTCAAGGAAAGAAAAGAGAACTGTCCATATTACACATAATGATAATAATAAGGATTATCAGAGGCCCTAATGCATTAAATAAATATAAATATATCGGGTGTACCAAAGTTCGACCGGTAGTATCTCAGCTGTTGTTAAACTGATCTCTTCCAACACAGGTTGAAATAGGGAAGTTGCATTTTTGACATGCTATTTTGTTCGAGGCAGTACTTGTACAATCCGATTACTTTCACATTTTCAGGGCTGGACAACAACATCTTGAGGTATAATTGTGAGAATCAGTTTACCAACAGCTAAGATACTAATTGCAATGAAATAAACTTAAGATCTCTATGTTTGATAGTTAGATTTAAAATTTATTGTAGTGATTGGGCAATCAGGTCATAATAGAAATAAAATCATTTTTAAGTATTTTGTGAATAATTTCCACTGTTAAAATAGTGCTCAATAGATTAATTGTAGAGCGATATAGAAATATTAAAACAGAACTAATATAAATATTTCTTATAAACCCTTTTGGCTCCGCCAATAATCCCGCCTCGGAACCAAGGACTCTGTTTACATGTTATGTCCATTTGATTATGCGTTGACCAGTTGAAAATTTCATTTGAAGCGTTCATATTGCGAACAGCCTTGTTGCCACTCGCATGATGATATTACAAGACATATTGAAGGACAAGGAGTGATACACACTATTACTACACTCTATCCACAAAGAACTTGAATTTTCTTTCATGTCACAAATAAATATAAAATTTTCATTTGTCTTTAGTTCTACAGAATTATAAGGTTCGGCGTTGTTTTCACATGAAAATGACCCACTTTCCACAATGAAAAAATTACATAAAATAACTTTTCCAGGGTTGGTAATCTAAGATAATCTAAATCTCGTGGTAGTATTTTCAAGTTGATATTCTAAAGATGATTTGGCAATATTCAATTCTGTAAAGATTGTCCACACTGTACAACCACAAAGTCTGGTTTTAACATCATGGGTGTCTAACACTAAGTCATCTATCTAAAATAAGAATCCTGGGAATAATCTTTGCATTAACATGTGATGATAAAGGGCAGGGAGCGAAACAACTTCATTATCATCATAAGCATCATCATCGCTACCATAGTAATCATAGTCATCAGGGTCATCATAGTCATCATAATCTTCCATAAAGGTTCTTGTAGCCTCAGTAACGGGATCATTGTCGATGATATCATTTAACTGTAGGAAGTCACGTAAGGTCATTGGAAGTTCTGTTTCTTCAATGTTTTTTGTTTTATTCGGTTGTATGTGAGCTAAAATTGCAATCCTCGTAATATTCGTCAACGACATCGGACTGCAACTCTTAGATTCTATCCAGTGCAATATTTCAGGATTCTTTTCAAATTGGGAGAAATATAGAGGATCTTTTAGTAACATAAATAACCGAGATTGTGTGCAAGAACCAGAAAGAAATAATAGTTCTAGAAGAGACGTGTGCTCCTGGTAAAACCTTGAATCAGCCTTCATCAGAATGTGACATAATAATCCAGGATAGCTGTCATGTTGTGGGAATAAATCGGATCTATATCCACGTTTTATTATATGTATTACTGACTGTTTATAACCTCTACCATATCTACGTAGTTGCAAACTCATATTTTCCTGTAAAATTTGTTTACCAATGTTAGGATCTGCACCATGTTGCAATAAAAGTTGAACCACATTGTACTTCTTTGTTTCAAGGGCGACATGTAAAGCTGTTTTGTTTTCATTATCAACCACATTGATGTTACAACCTCTCTGCAAAAAGAGTTCGACAATGTATTCGGCAATTCCGCACCTCCCATTCATAATGATCTTCATTAGAGGAGTTTTTCCGTCTTTGTAACGAATATTTATATCTGCACCGCTTCGAACAAGCAATGTTATGCATTCTGAAATGTCGATATTTGATGAGTAATAAAGTTTTTTAAGTAGTTTGGTAATTGGTGTCTCTCCATAATCATCTACACTATTACTGTCAGCTCCGTTTTGTAATAGAGCATGAACTACGTCTTTACAACCTTGTTCTGTAGCAACATGAAGAGCTGTTTCATCATTTCTCAGAAATATGTCACACCCATTATCTATTAACATCATTGCTACTTTTTCTTTTTGTCTTTCTGTTGATAGCATTAACGGTGTATTTTCATTGTTATTTTTTAAATTCATATTGGCACCGTGTTTTATCAAGCAATCGATTAAACTCAGTGTACCATTCCGAACAGCTAAATGAAGAGCAGTTTCTTTATCATTATCTTGGGTGTCTAGCTCACATCCCTTCTTTATCAGTAAAATAGCAACATCAATTCTGTCATAATGAATTGCCGTCATTAAAGGTGTTGTCTTGTCTGAGTTTGAGAGGTTGATATCAGCCCCGTTTTCAATTAGCATTACCGAGCTATCTATATTACCTCTTCGAATGGATACAAGAAGTGGCGTCTCTCCCTCGGAATTTTGTATATTTAAGTTGGCACCACCCTTCACCAGAGGTATCAGAAATTTAACGTCTTTTCGATCAACAGCATGATGAATTGATGTTTGTTTGCTCACATTTGAATAACGATAGCCCCTATGGATATATGGAGGATTACACTCCCAATCCTGACTGTTCAGATTACACCCTTTTTTTATCATTAATTCAGCTACATCCAAAAGATCTCTTTCAATTGCTCTCATTAAAGGGGTTTCTCCTTTGTAGTCAGCTATGTCTAAATCTACTCCTCTTTCAATCAGCAAAAATATACCATCGGTCCATCTTTTGCCTATAGATAATAACAGTGGGGTTTCTCCTCGGTAATTTTGTATATTTAAGTCAGCACCAGTTGATGAAAGGGTCTTAAGGCAATCAAGTCTGTCATTTTTTACTGCTAAATGTACTGCCGTGTCCTTGTTCTTGTTTTGAAAATTTAGATTGCAATCTTTTCTTGTAATTATTCCAATTTCTGATATTAGGTTATTTTCAACAGCAAACATCAATGGTGTCATCCCACTATCATCAGAAATATTGAAACATGTAGTCTTTTCAGCTACCAGACTAAAATATTTCCCCTTTCCATTCATAGATAAAATCAGTGGAGTGTGGCCGTTTGAATCTTTGATGTCAGCATCGGCACCACTATCTAGTAAAAGCGTGACAGTTTCGTTGTCATCATAATTGTTTACAGCTAGATGTAGTGCGGTTTGTTGGTTTTTATTTTGAAGGTTAATATCACATTTTTTATTGTTGATAAATAAATTTGAAAGATTGAATAGTTCCCTTTTGACAGATAGCATAAGACAGGTGTTACCATTTTCATCTTGTAAATTCAAATCTGCACCGTTTTCTAGTAACAAATGTATTATTTGTTCATTTTGACTTTGTAATGAAATGATTCTTTCTGAGTCGCCTTTCCATTTTCGTATCGCCAACATCAATGGTGTTTGTCCTCTGTAATTAGTTGTATTCACACTGGCTCCAGACTGTACCAACAACTTCACTAGATCTGTGTCAAGCTGCTCGACAGCAAAATGAAGAGCGCTGATTCCGTGTTTATTTTGAAGATTAACGTTACAACCTTTACTTATCATTAATTTAACCATATTAGGAAGAGATTTTTGAATAGCGAACATTAGAGGAGTCATGCCATTTTCATCTGCTTGATTTATATCCGCTCCGTGGTCGATTAATAACAAAGAAATTTCTTCGTTTCTACCTAATAAAGACAGCACTAACGCCGACTGTCCTTTAGAATTCTGAATATTTACAACCGAACCTTTCCTAAACAGTATTTTAATTAGCTCGTATTGACCATTTTCAGCAGCAACATGCAGTGCGACCTGATTTTTATCATTTTTTACATTAACATCACAACCTTTTTCTAAAATCGATTTTGTCGCTTTAAACAATTGTTTTTCTAATGAAGAAAATAAGGGTGTTAATCCACTGTGATCTGATTTAGTAACGTCGGTGACGTCATTGTCTAACAGTAACATGGCCATGTTCTCATCAGATTCAAGTAAAGACAAGAGAAGAGGGGTTTGACCAGAATCATCTGTTATATTAATATCCACACCTTTTTCTAATAAAAGTCTTGTCGTGTTTATACATTTAAATTTAACCGCTAAATGTAGGGCAGTTTGGTTAAGGGTGTTTTTAAAATGTATATTACATCCTTTGTTGATCAACTCCTCAGATACCGTGGTCATATTTTCTTGAATAGAATAAGCAAGTGGTGGTAGATCTTCATCACGACAACAATCTATATTAGCACCACTAGTAATGAGAAAACTGGCTATTGAGTTTAATTTCAACTGTATGGCTTTAAGTAATGGCGATATACCTGATTTGTCCAGCAGGTTTACATCAGCTCCAAACTTGACAAGTAACTTCACTGTCTCTAAATCCATTTTATTAACTGATGTAAACAGTGGTGTTTGGCCACTATCATCTTGAATATCTATGTCACTGCTACTTTCTATCAAAGGTAAAACTAATTCTGTGAGGTCATGCTGGATTGCTAAATGAAGTGCCGTTTGTTTCTTTGTGTTCTCTATGTCCACATCGCAGCCATTTCTTATTAAAAACTTCGCTTCACTTGTTTTACATTGTTCAATGGCGTACATCAAAGCTGTCTTTCCTTTCATATCGACAACATTTAACTCTGTCCCTTTCTCAATCAATAAAGAGACAATGTCTAGGTTCTTCTCGCTTTTTCCTCTACTCCATATGATAAATACAATAAGGGGAGATTGGTTCAGGCCATTTAAAACGTTTACACCCGTCCCACGTTGAATAACCTTTAAAACATCGTCTGTAGAACCATTTACAACAGCATTAAAAAGGTCACTGCAGTCTCTGGTAAATTCCATACTTGAAATCAGCCTGAAATAGGTGATTGAAATAAACTATACTAATTAAAATTGCATTACAATTAAACAGGCGATTTTGTTTTAATTTCAACGTGAAGAACTGTTCTTTTCATGCCTACTAGATCTAAACCCTTTTTATAGTTTCTAAACGTTTTCCTGGTCAAGTAATTATTTTAAACAGCAAATTTGACAACTACTGTATTAAAAGTGACTTTTCGTAATGATTACCACAATGGACAAATCTTTTTTAGCTGTTTGTTACTTAACCCTTGGATATTTTTAGTTGAAACTTTACAAAAAGGAAAGGGGCATATTCCTATACATGCAGATTTAGTGTTTCACGGTCCGCACAATAAAAAAACTGACTCAAAAGACGAAGTTAAATTAGAGAATGATTTTAAAAGTTTGTAATAATTAAGTTTATGTAGATTATTAACTAAAATATTCTTACTTTTTAACTACATAAAATGACTGAACTTTTAATTTATTTACAGCCACTGGTTATAGATAAAAAAAAAAACATAAAAAAAAACCAAATAATATCTTTCAGTATAGGCACCTGAAATGGAAAATAAGAATGAAAGTATCGATAAACCATTTTAACGTCATTCTGTTGTTTTTTATGATTCTTTATCTCATAAAATACTTTTTATATAAAACCTATTCCATCGGAAAATTCGATGGAGTTTTAACAAAAAATAAAGGATAATCGACTGTGTTTTATCTTATACTTATAAAAAACTGTAGTTTTATGACAATATTTAGTGTTTGTAATATTTTCATACATTAAAATTTTCAAAATGAACTCAGAACCATCGAAAACTGGTTAAATATTTAAAAAATCTTCTGGATTTCATGCCCATATACAAGTTTGTAAATTTTGCTTGACAACCGCTTTTTATACGCCCACATTAAAATTGTCGTCGCCCCTGTGCGTTGGTCCGTCCGTCTGTCCACAATGTCAACAATTGTTTGTGGACACGATAGAGAGCTGGTTTCTTGGTGGATTTTAACGAAACTTGGTGGAGTGTTTGTAATCACCCAAGGATGAACCCTATATAAAATCAGACGAATTGAAAAATATTTACTATGAGTTATTGCCCTTGTTCTTGGATTGTTTGTGGACACGATAGAGAGCTGGTTTCTTGATGGATTCTGACGAAACTTGGTGTGAGTATTTGTAATCACCCAAGGATAAACCCTATTGAAAATCAGACGAATCGAAAAATATTTACTATGAGTTATTGCCCTTGTTCTTGAATTGTTTGTGGACACAGAAAAATATTTACTAGGAGTTATTGTCCTTGTTCTTGAATTGTTTGTGGACACGATAGAGTGCTGGTTGCTTGATGGATTCTGGTTTCTTGATGGATTTTGACGAAACTTGTGGTGAGTGTTTGTAATCACCCAAAGATGAACCCTATTGAAAATCAGACGAACACAAAGATTTGCTGCCACTGAAAAGATTCAATTCTATATGGATTAAATGAAACTTGACATGTTAAATTAATCCCACTTGAATAAAAAGCTGTAAACAAAACCCATGAAATATGAAAATTTTACTCTCAGAAGCATTCATTTACTGATAACTCTTGTCAACCTTCCGGACAAATTAGCTGTCATTACAAATGTGGGCGTATTACGATGGCATCGTTATTTTTTGGTGTTCCGTTAACTCGTCTACTGATGAAAATGGGATAATTCGTCTGTAATCAACAAATCAAGAGACGAATCGTCTTTCCATTGAAATGATGATAGCTTGCCAGGCAAGGTAACATACGCCCACTACCTACTGTCAGAAATGAGAACAAAGTCTGTAGTGGTTTAATATGTGAAACCAATCATCCGATTGTTACTAATTTCAAGCTTTACTCAGGTCTCATCAAAAAACGAATAAAAAATGTAGTCTGTATCAGACCTACAAGCCAAATTAGACGCATTGAATTAATTCAAGGGGCATAACTCCAAAACCATTCATCCAATTATTACCATTTTTGGACTTGAGATCTCATCCATATATACATGCATACATAGTTTCATTGAGATCAGATAAAAACTGCACCCTGTATCATGATGCAAACTTTGAAGCGCTTTTACTAAGTTAAGGGCAATAACTCCAAAACCATCAATCCGATTATGACCAAATTCAAACTTTACCGAGATCTTATCATGCATACCAAGTTCCATGAAGATCGGATAAAAACTGTAGTTTTTTTCGTGCCTGCAAGCCAAATTTGACGTGTTTGAAGTCAAGGGCAACCCTGAAATCATTCATCCAATTATTACCAATTTTGAACTTGACCAAAATCTCATCAATATATACATACATACTAAGTTTCATCAAGATGGGATCAAAATTGTAGCCTTTATCGTGCATACAAGGCAAATTTGATGCATCTTTACTAAGTCATGGGCAGTAACTCTGAAACCGTCCATCCGATTAGTACCAATTTGGAACTTGACTGAGGTCTTATCAATATCTACAAGCATACTAAGTTTCATCAAGATCAAGTTAAAATCTTAGCCTTTATTATGCATACAAGCCGAATTTAACACGTTTATACTAAGTCAAGGCCAATAACACTAAAACCGTTCATGCGATTATTACCAATTTCGAACTTGACCGAAATCTCATCAATATATACATGCATACCAAGTTTATCAACACTGGATAAAAATTGCAATCTTTATCAACTTTATCATGCCTACAAGCAAAATTTAACGCGTTTTTACTAAGTCAAGGGCAATAACTCTGCAACCGTTCATCCGATTATTACTAATTTCGAACTTGACCAAAATCTTATCAATTCATGTATGCATACCAAGTTTCATGAAGATCAGATAAAAAACTGTAGTCTCTATTGTGCCTACATGCCAAATTTGACGCGTTTTTAATAAGTCAAGGGCAATAACTCTGAAATCGGTCATCCTAATTTTACAAATTTCGAACTTGAACGAGATCTCATCAATATATACATGCATACCTAGTTTCATTAGGATTGGATAAAACTGTAGCCTCTATCGCGCAAACAAGAAATGTGAACGGACGGACGGACGGACAGAGGCGACGGCAATATACGTGCACATTTCCACGTGGGCGTATAAAAACGTGTAATGCGCACCCTTCTTACCTTACCCTCAAGTTCTGGAGAACTCACTCTAATTATTGCGGTTTAAAGTAGCTCACACAGAAGAAAAAATCAAGAAGATGGCATAACGCAGACACCATATTATTGAGTTTTAAAATGGAGAGGTCCGCAATATTATCTGACATCGGCCTACATTATACAATATATCCTCAATGTAGTCCACTATTTTATCATTTTGGATCAATCAATATCTACTTTGGTATGGTATTTAATTTTTCTATATTTATTCCCGTGACATTGAGTATAAATTGACAAGGTCGCACGCGTATGAATCTAGATTTAGAGAAGACAAAATTGTGCCATGCTTTTTCTTTTGGGAAGCTTATAGACAAATCTAAAGTATTATTTAAAGTCATTAATTAAATGTAGTTTTAACGTCATCAAATTGAAATATGATCACTGAGCTCTTTGAATATTTAAAAATAAACAATTTTGATACGAATTCAGATAGTATGGAGAAAGTGAAAGTTTTTTTTTAAAAAAAAATATATTGTCTACTATCAGAAGACTCGAGTTTTCGCTTGAAACAGTTGATCGTGATACCTTCAAACTTATTTCTTCTTTTTCTATACAGAATCTAAGCCCTACTCGATAGAAGTCTAAGTGGGGCCAATTAACTGTATCTGTTTGTTTTTTGTCATCTAAGTTGCTTCAGTAGATATTGTATAAAGTTTTTACTCTCTATTTTTCTCACACATGTATATGGTCGAACAAACGAAGTTTGTCATGTCATGAAGGCCTTATACGTGCCGTACTGCCGACTATGGCCAAAATATTTAGAATAGGAATAATTGTAAATGCATAATATGTTAAACAGTTACAGTCTCTCCTAAATCAGGGTATTTATATACGATGTCTTATATATGATCTATATAAGATATAAGAGTGCGTTATAAAACATAATGTGTTGAAAACTTGGAATTGCACCTGTAATACTTAAATTACCACGATCAAACCTCTTCATGCAATGTCCGACTTCATGTACCAAGACGTACACTTAAAATAAAATGTGTCACCTAGGTGAAAATTAATGTTTTTAATTCAAAATTAAAAGTGAAATATGTCGTATGTGAGCCACCGTACCAATCAGTATATGGCAAACTTACCTATCGCCAATTGCTATTCTTTATTGATTCCAGATAAACGAACAAATAAACGAACATTTTTGAAGAAAAAAAGTCCACCAGATCCAGACCAACAGATTGTCAGACTTCCAATTTCTAATTTTTGTTCCGTCTTATGACCCTGTCCATTTGGAACACCTTAACACAAAGTATAAGTATTAACCGTGCATTATGAAAAGGATTAGGGAACTAAATTTAGGTTTATTTATTTAGAATATCTTAGCTACGTTTACAATAGCTTTTTATTCAAATGCATTATGTTATATCTGTGCGAACGATTGTAGTTTCCTTTTTCACCAATAGTGATCATTCACAAAAGTTATTCTATAAATAGCTATGACACCATCAAGAGGATTACATAAAAGGGGGCCTGTTTAGAAATGTTTTTGAGAACAAAAAAAAACAATGTGATTGGTATTGAAATGTGAACTAAATGTGACATGAAAAATTCGACAATCTAATCTGAATATTGTTCACCATTCATTTCGTTTTAACTGTCTTTTTCATAACAGTCTGTTTGATTGCATTAGATACCAAACCTAGTAAATACAGTTTTAATTCTGATTGGATCAAAATTCAAATATACGAATCCGAAAGCATATCAAACCGGAATAGAGAGAAATCAGTTTCATTAGAATCAAATAGGCTTTCTGACCACCAATCTCTACCGTTCAATCTTAAACCCCTATAGTACAGGCTCGACTATAACTGAACATTTTTCACCGACTCTTTTGTATCAACAAATTCACGCGATCATTGCGGATCTTAGCAAAAGAATTAAGAAGGTAGGTTATTTTGGGGTAGGTTTTAATTATTTAATTTTATAAATTTGAAAGCAAACTATTACGATTCCTGAAAATTTCGTTATAATCTCAATTAAGTATTCTGTATCTCACCGTGTTAGTGTCATCACTATGTGAAACAGTGTATGCAAATCGGACAAATTCATTAAAATACATTCACATCAAATCTTTAGATTTAACTTAGTATGCACAGCAGAAACTAGGAGGATTTCAAATTTCATTTTTAAGTACACAATCCAAATATTTACTTTTCATGTCAATGCTACAATAGAAGACACAGAAAATCTACCGTCAATTTAGAATAGTAAGTGTACTCTTACAGTCAAATCATATGAGTCTGACATTTGCCAATTGACTTTTGCATTATATTGATGTGGGATACTGTTGTCGGTTCATTATCTAGGAATAGTAAAACACACACCAATCAACCCTGATCAAATTTGACTAAAAATTGCCAAAATTACCTTTTTACGTTATTTGTAGTTTAAGGGTAATCCAAGAAAGTCCATTGTCATGGCTAGCCAGGTGCCGATCAGTGGAAAATCAAACTCCTAAGTTATTCATTTAACAATTGTGGTGCGAGCTTACACAACAGTGGGGTATAAAATGTGTTGATTTTCATTTGTTCATTGCCCCATAGGCTGTTGGGATTGAGATGGCCGATTCTGTTGCTTTTATTGGGGGTTACAATTCCAAACATCCCTTTAGCTTTAATTTCTTGATTCCCCTACCATACGCCCACATGAAATACTACGTCGGTCCGTCCACAATTGCTCGTAAACACTCTACAAGACACAATTCTTGATGGATTTTAACGAAACTCGGCATGAGTGTTCGTAATCACCCAAAGATGAACCCTATTGAAAATCAGAAGAATAGAAAAATATTGAGTATGAGTTATTGCTCTTGTCCTTGAAAACGCGTTCATTTTCTAGCTTGTAAACACACTAGAAGGGACAATTCTTGACAGATTTTGACGAAACTTGGCATGAGTGTTTGTTATCACCCAAGGATTGAAATTCAGAAGAATTGAAAGATATTTAGTATGAGTTACTGCCCTTGTTCTTAAAAACGCTTTCAAATATAGCTCTTAAATACTAAAAAGCATGATTCCTGCTGGATTTTGACAAAACTTGATTGTATTGCTCATTCTCGCGCTGAAGATTGAAAATTTGCCTTCTAAAGTTTTCACGAGGTAAAAATTGAACACGTTTTCAAGAACAAGGGCAATAACTCATACTCAATATTATTCAGTATGGCCCTAAAGAGTTCAAAAGAAGTATATGACTGAATGGCTATATGGTTGAATATTTCATACTGGTGATTGTTACTGTACTGCTAAATAGTTTTATTCAAAATCAAAGCTGCCAGTGGGCGTTTATTACCTTGCCTGGCAAGCTATCTTTGATAATACTGAAACATTTCAGAATAATATCAGTCATACCATAAAATATACATTATACATATCCCACACCCAATACATTGATAACACTGAAAAATATTTAATATTTATAGTTTTGATGATACCACTTATATTAAAATTAGATATGTATGGCCGACTCCGGTATCCTAATTCATTTGCCCTCTTTAATCTCGAAATTCAACCTCCTATAACTTTTTCTAGAAATCTCTTTGAAAACTTTTCAATATGTCACATCAAAGCCAGTACAGTAACAATCAGTATGAAATATTCAACCTTCAGTGAAACACTTCTTCTGAACTCTTTAGGGCGATATTGAATAATATTGAGTATGACTTATTGCCCTTGTTCTTGAAACGTGTTCAATTTTTATCTCGTGAAAACTCTAGAGGGCAAATATTCAATCTTCAACGCGGGACTAAATACCAAGTTTTGACTAAATCCAGCAAGAATGCCTTTTTGTGTTTAAGAGCTAAATTTGAAAGCGTTTTCGAGAACAAGGGCAATAACTCATACTAAATATTTTTAAATTCTTCTGATTTTCAGGGTTCATCCTTGGGTGATTACGAACATTCATACCAAGTTTCGTCAAAATCCACCAAGAATTGTGCCTTCTAGAGTGTTTACAAGCTAAAATTGAACGCGTTTTCAAGAACAAGGGCAATAACTCATACTAAATAATTTTCGATTCTTCTGATTTTCAATAGGGTTCATCCTTGGGTGATTACGAACACTCACACCAAGTTTTGTCAAAATCCGTCAAGAATTGTGTCTTCTAGAGTGTTTACAAGCTAAGAATTGAACGCCTTTTCAAGAACAAGGGCAATAACTCATACTAAATATTTTTCGATTCTTCTGATTTTCAATAGGGTTCATCCTTGGGTGATTACGAACACTCACACCAAGTTTTGTCAAAATCCGTCAAGAATTGTGTCTTCTAGAGTGATTACCAGCTGAAAATTGAACGAGTTTTCAAGAACAAGTGCAATAACTTATAATAAATATTTTTCGATTCTTCTGATTTTCAAAAGGGTTCATCCTTGGGTGATTATGAACACTCATACCAAGTTTTGTCAAAATCCGACAAGAATTGTGTCTTGAAGAGTGTTTACCAGCAGTTGTGGACTGGCGGACATGGGTGACGGCAATATACGCCCCCCATTTCATGTGGGCGTATAAAAAGCATAAAATGTTTAATATTTTCATCAGTTACCTCCCTTGAACTATAAAATTGAGACGAGTGACTATTTTTATTTAACCTTACTTTTTATAATGAGCAACAATGTCGTGTGTGGCGCCAGAGGCAATTTATGCTTATTCATTTAGACATCTGATACCACTTTTCATTTTTAAATACTTTTTTTATTGTGATCAAATTGGATTTAAAAGCATGGGCCATTTCCTCAGTAAATAATAATAGTCCAACTCTTTTCAAAATTTACATTACCCATCGTATCCTTACCACCATAAAGAACAATCATCAAGCTCCATTAGATCCATGTGGTTGTTGTCGCTTTTTAAAAATGTTTACAATAGTATGACTAATAAAGATTCGGAATAGTACAGTGGTGTAACCTATTTTCGTGGATATAAGGATTCAACACCGAATTGCGTCAAAGTTAAAAAAAACGAAAAAAAAAATTTATGTCTTGGATGTTTCCTCAGATATTCTACAAAATAATTAAAATTGGTTTATTTCGATTTTCTTCATGAATGAGTCTAGAAAAACACGTTGTATGGATACCGGGTGGTATAATTAACTTCTCTTAGTATTTATCTTTAATATCAATTCATTATAACTAGTGACAATTCCTTCAAAGAACCACGATTTAAAAATAAAATAGTGACTGACAAAATAAGATACGTAGCATGATTTATTGCTAAAAGTCACTAAAACAACATAAGAATATGATCCACTCTGTGTTCCATAGAAATTTTCTGCTGACATGGAATCCGCTAGTTGATCACGTGACTTCATTCGTTGGACTACATTGTAGCAGACGACACTTGGAATTCCGATTACCGCTTGGGATTATAAGGAAATTGGCCGATAAAAAATGGTGACGTTTGGAAATACTGAAATCCGCCATTTTGTATTTGTCAAAGTATACATTAATACATTTTACTTTGCTTGAAACTACTGAATTCATTCTACTAGCTGACATTGTAGAAAAAACCCACGTTTATTAAACAAACTAATGCGGAGGTCGCGCAAACATTTCCGAAAATCCACGAATAATAGGTTTCCACGAAATTAGGTTATTGACTGTACCAGAGCTATTCTTATATAATTGTCCCACGAAGAAATGCTAACCAATGAAAAATGTGGACAATTTCTCAAATATATTGCAATATTGAAACGTCTGTCAACATAAAACTTGTTTAAATAAATAAAAGTGGAGATCCTATGAAGTATCTATAAGGTCGTTAAGGTAGGATAAATGAGTTATTAGAAAAAGAGAGGAAGACTTTGAAACGATACCTATATTATTATCTAAAAACCCAAAAAATAACAGGATATATAAGATTTCCAAAATAATCTACATACATGTATAGTATTCATTTAAAACATTATTCCAGTTAAGACGCCAAATAAACTGATCATTCACTGCAAATAGTTAAAATTAATAATCAAAAAATGATAAGTTATATATGTTGTAAATCGTTAAATCAAATTTCTATCAATGCGATGTGATTAAGACACCTGGGGACCCTTTCACTCAGAAATAAGATCATTAAAATCATACTACCTCTTAGAATAACCAAACAATTGAAAGTTTTAAACTGTGTCAAATAGCGTATTACCAGGTGCCACTCTATGTAAGTCGAACTGATGAATATATACTCTTATTGACCAAGTTTTAGACCCTTAATTTTATGTCCATTCTAAGAGGTAGTATTCGTTTAAAAAATATTTTAGGATTCAGAAAACTGTAACTTTAAAATCGACATTATTTTTTATAAAATAGTCTCCATTTTCGGAACCATGGACTCCAATTGTATCATTGTCATATTCAAATGTCACGGTAAAGGTCAGAATTCATACTACTCGTTTGAACAACATATGTCGCATGGTCATTTAAAATTAGCAATCGCATTCTTTGCATCACAATGTTATGATAAATGATAGAAAACTGATCAATATCATCATCATCATCATCATCTCCATCTAGCATAGCCATCGTAATCTTGTACATACCTTCTGGTAATCATAGGAATGGGTCCATTGTCAATGATATCATTAAACTGAAGGAAGTGACGTAAAGTCATTGGAAGTTCTGTTTCTTCAATGTTTTTTGTTTTATTCGGTTGTATGTGAGCTAAAATTGCAATCCTCGCAATATTCTTCAACGACATCGGACTGCAACTCTTAGATTCTATCCAGTGCAATATTTCAGGATTCTTTTCAAATTGGGAGAAATATAGAGGATCTTTTAATAACATAAATAACCGAGATTGTGTGCAAGAACCAGAAAGAAACAATAGTTCCAGAAAACGCTGGTGTCTCTTGTTAAAATCCAAGTAGGCCTTCATCAAAAAGTGGCATAATATTCCAGGATAACAGTCATGGCATGGGGATAAATCTGATCTATAACCATGTTTTATAAAGTTCAATGCAACATCACCAAGGTTATTTCTTATTGCAGATATTAATAATGAATCTCCATTGGGGTCGACTGCATTTAAATCGGCCCCATTGTCTATTAACATCATTGCTATTTTTTTATATCTATTTTTTATTGATATTATTAAAGGTGTGTCGCCATATCTATCTTTTATGTTGATATCAGCCCCATTGTCCATTAACAACATCGCTATTTTCTCTTCTTGTCTTTTTGTAGAGAGTATTAACGGTGTATTGTGATTTCTATCTTTTATGTTGATATTGGCCCCGTGTTTTATCAAGAAATCGATTAAACTCAGTGTACTCAGCTGAACAGCGAAATGAAGAGCAGTTTCTTTATCATTATCCTGGGTGTCTAGCTCACATCCCTTCTTTATCAGTAAAATAGCAACATCAATGTTGTTGTATTGAATTGCCGTCATTAAAGGTGTTGTCTTGTTTGAGTCCGAGAGGTTGATATCAGCCCCGTTTTCAATTAGCATCATTAAGGCCTCTGTATTACCTCTTTGAATGGATACTAGAAGTGGCGTCTTTCCCTCTGAATTTTGTATATTTAAGTCGGCACCACCCTTCACTAGAGGTATCAGAATATTAACGTCTTTACGACTGACAGCAAGATGAATAGGTGTTTGTTTGTTGGTGTTTGAATAATGGTAATCTTTACCTACACGGATATCTGGAGGATTACTGTTCAGATTACACCCTTTCTTTATCAGTAATTCAGCTACATCCAAAAGATCTCTTTCAATTGCTCTCATTAGAGGAGTATTTCCTTTGATGTTGGCTATTTCTAAATCTACTCCACTTTCAATCAGTAATATTATACCGTCGGTCCATCTTTTACCTATAGATAATAACAGTGGGGTTTCTCCTCGGTAATTTTGTATATTTAAGTCAGCACCAGTTGATGAAAGGGTCTTAAGGCAATCAAGTCTGTCATTTTTTACTGCTAAATGTACTGCCGTGTCCTTGTTCTTGTTTTGAAAATTTAGATTGCAATCTTTTCTTGTAATTATTCCAATTTCTGATATTAGGTTATTTTCAACAGCAAACATCAATGGTGTCATCCCACTATCATCAGAAATATTGAAACATGTAGTCTTTTCAGCTACCAGACTAAAATATTTCCCCTTTCCATTCATAGATAAAATCAGTGGAGTGTGGCCGTTTGAATCTTTGATGTCAGCATCGGCACCACTATCTAGTAAAAGCCTGACAGTTTCGTTGTCATCAAAATTGTTTACAGCTAAATGGAGAGCTGTTTGTTGTTTTTTTATTTTGAAGGTTTAAATCACACCCTTTTCTTATCATTAATTGAACCATATTAGAAAGACATTTTTGAATGGCATACATTAATGGTGTCATGCCATTTCCATCTGCTTGATTTATATCCGCTCCGTGGTCGATTAATAACAAAGAAATTTCTTCGTTTCTACCTAATAAAGACAGCACTAACGCCGACTGTTCTTTACAATTCTGGATATTTACCATTGAACCCTTTCTTAACAGTATTTTAATTAACTCGCATTGGCCATTTTCAGCAGCAACATGCAGTGCGGTCGGTTCTACATCATTTTGAGCATCAAAACTATCTCTGGTAAATTCCATATTTGTAATGTAAGTCAGCCTGAAAATAAAATGGTTGAAATATAATCATAAGAATTACAATCATTGATATGGAAAACAGTTCTGCACTTTTCCGCCTATTTATTGGAGTAATCTGTTGATGTGATATCTCCAATTTAAATAAATCATGAGAAAGATTTTAACTACATGTATATCTAAATACTTTGGAGACCTTACTATTGTGTAGTAGTAAGATGATTATCAGTGCCAAGTTCAAAGATGGGAGGGCATTTTTTTAATGGAAATATGTGTATTTCATTAAAGTTGGTAGTAATTGGTTGAATGTTATGAAAGTTATTGCCCTTGACTTAATTGACTTTAAGATTTATTCGGAGCAGTTCTGTGTATTTTTCAACCAATATTCTGGAAGGATGGACATGTACAATGTTTATGCCTTGAAGAAGAATGTATTGTTGTTGTAAACACAGTGAGCCTTTTGTCGTGACAAATGTGAGGAAGATTTGCCCAAGGCCCACTGACTCTTTTTAGCAGAGATTCGTGTTGACAAGCTATTCTGGAGGGAAAGCATTAAATGGGACAACGCATTTGAAAAGAAAGCCAAAATGTCAAGACCTATTTTTGGAATAGCTATAGCTATTTTCTTACGATACTGTGGCATCTTATCAGTTTCCGTTGTCACAGTCGAACGAAAAGGCATCTTCTAATCTAATCATCTGTTGATAGAGCGCGGGACAAAACTAACCAACCGTCTTGATGATATAACGAAAAGGAAATATACTTAACCGGAATATTTTAATCTATCTTTAACAACATCTAAACTTTGACACTGAAATCCGTTATTTCAAGGATGATGGGCTGTGGGTTGAATCTTTAAGATATTTGTAAATAATTGAATATAGAAATATAATGGGTTAGACGTTCAAGTTAAATATGAGATTATTTTTAGTTTTGGTGTTTTTATCTCGTAAGTTTTATTTCATTCTTTCTTTCATTTGTTTAAAAAAAAATGGGAAGTAAATTACGAATCAGGCTTATCTGTTTATATTTGTATCTATAAATATCGAGAGAATCTACATAAATAGCTGTTTCCATGTAGCCATGACCAACAAACATCCATAAGAAAGAAAAGCATAGGTTGTAATTTTACAATCTACTTATGATTTCGATAGATCGTTCCTTATTTAAAACATTTCCCAAACCAGTGTGGTCATAGTCAAAGTTCAATATCCAAATATTGCCTGAAATATATATCTCCACCTCACCCCCAAATATAGTTTAAATTGAATTATAGTATACGTTAAAATACTTGACCGATTATTGTTGTTCGAGTGACCTCCATATTGGACTCAAGAATTGAAACATCTATTGAAGCAAAAATCTTAAAAACCTTATGATTTTTCTCAGATTGGACAAATTTGTTTGTCAACTTTATGAAGACTACACACAAAAAACAATAAATATATCTATTAACTAATCTGAAAGTTTTAACTTAAGTTTCTTGCCATTAGTCTTAGAACGCTTAAACTATTTAAAAGGTTTACATAAACACTTCGGAGATGCTATGTTTTTTAGTTTTTTATATTTTTATTTTTTTTTTTTTTTTTTGTGTTGGATAATGTACCAATTCTAGCAAAATAAACGCCAAATTGTAGAGAAATATATCCCCTACCTTTTCAACTAAAACATGTCGAGCCATTCCATATAGTCAAACACCAAAACTAGATCAAACTGCTTAATTAACAATTAATTAACCCTTTTAAAACAAGTTTATACACAGAAGTAAATAGCATATTTTAGAAATATTTTCATCTATAATTTACAACGTTTTTGATGATGAAATTTTTGCATTCTCCTGCTTTAAGCATGATTACATATAATTTGAATTGAGCCTCCATTAAAAAGATCAAGAGATTATTGACATATATGATATATCTGTTATTAATAATTACATATTTACACAGCAACAACACAAGGTATATTTGACCTAATTTGCAATACAAATGTAGAAATTAATTAATACATGTCATCTCTTCTTGTTTCACCTCACAAGACTGAATGTTTAGTACTCATAGATGTACAGTCATATTTTTTGTTTTCCATGAAAACAAGGCCAAAGTTGCGCAGCTGGTGCTCTCTGCCGCCTGCCGGGTCCACGAAACAAGTTTTTAATGCGACCTTCCTTCAATGTATTGATTTAATTATTTTATGGAGAATTTCCGCTAGTTTCAACTTTCATTTCTTTTTCATTTCTGAGCCGCGGTGGCTCAGTGAGTTAGACGCTTGCTTGTTAACCTGTTGGTCAAGGGTTCAATCACGACCTAGGTCTAGATAATACCCTACCAGTAATGCAGGTAAGAGGGCTGACATGGAAAAAGCGTCTAGTCATTTGGATGGGACAGGCTATGCACGTTAAAGATCCTTCGACAAAGAGCAGGCTAATGACGCTGTCCTGGCAAAATTTCCCTCATTGCACCCTATATGGCGTTGCCAGTCTTCATTAGAAAAGTAGGACGTAAAACTCTAATAATTTTATTTCTTTAACTATTGATTGGCGAACGTTTCCAACACTTGGCTAATTCAATACAACAGCATGGAAATGAACGCTATGATTTTGGGTGACCTTTTATTATTGTGTGCCTGCAGAGATCGATCAGATTGTTGAAGAGCCAAACTGATCAAATCCTTGTGTATCTTTCAGATGCTTTAAAATCTGTGGAAGGAACATGTGATGTTATGAAAGCGCTTAAATGTACAGGATATGATCTCCTATCCATGAACCCACTTGGGATAATGCAGTTAGAAGATGCTGATAATTTATGCAGGTGGGTTGGAACTGTTTTTATTTCAACTCAAATACACAAGTGGGACTTGGATTTTCAACCTCCTCTACACAATTGGTTGAAAATCCATTTTTTCTCCATTCATATAGCCAACATCCAAATTATCAGGAAGAAAGTAAAGAAACTGACAGCTTTGCTTAAAGTCGCATATTCGTTATGATGGCAGGACCTCATTTCTTGTGAAAAATCGAACACGTATCGAAGAACAAAGGTCCATCTGCGAGTTCTTATTTCTTCTTTAAAAAATTAACCTGTTTCGTATTTTAGATTTGTTCTATTTGGTTAAGGGTTCAACCTTGTGTTTAACAAATAATTAAAAATTTCACCAGGATTCATCATTATCCTTTGAAATTATGACTGTTGGATTATGCGAAATGCCTTTGTCATAGATAAATGGTTCAATTATCATGGCATTGTCTATTGTCTTTAGTATCATTGGTGATCTGGAAGTATGTTTGAAAGATACTCTTGGTGGGTGTTCAATTACCGACAAAGTTGGATGGGTTCCTGTAATTGATTCGGCAAAGTTTATCTGCAATCGTTTAGAAGGTAAATCAAATTCTGTGTTTTATACCAAGTTAAAAGATTGAGAATTTTGGGCTGCGACTTTTCTTCATAACTTCTATCTGGTTAATCAATACACCAATATTAAACTTCGAGAACACTCTTTAATGGTGACTAAATTCATTTTCTCTGAGCATATTGTATTATCTTATGTCAAATTTCAGAGTACAAATCGGCGTCTCATTGTTATCTAACAAAAGACACTTTTGAAAACTTTAAAAATTGCACACAGTACTTCCATAATGCGGCATCATGCAGGTAGGCTTTTCAAATAAATATGTTTATTCCATCTTTAGACAGAGACATTATAGCTGACCCCTTGACTTATGTTCAAGTGCTAAATAGCAAAGATAAACACTTAACTTGGCTTCAAGGGAGTGGGGGCTCAAATTCACAAAATATTATAAGTAAATATATATAATACATGTATATCCAAATAATAATTTCTCTAATATTGTAGGTCATTTGAAACGTTTTTGAATTGTGTATTGACACCAATTAAAAGATGTAGTTTAAAAGGGGCAGAAATTCTAAATGGTTTATTTACAGCATTTACTGGATATCACATCCAAATCATGAATTGTTCGTTACCAGGTATGTGTGTCATTATTTCTGGGACTTAAAAGTTAAATTGCATACAATGACTTTTTCAAGCTCTCGTACGTGAGATGACTACTAATAAGAATATTTCGATTTACAGGTCTAAAACTGATTTAAGTGGGTTAGGAGCCTCTTCCCTGGGAAATTTTATACATAATATTTATAGTATAAGTATACCAGTATAAGTTGTGAACCAGATTTTTTTGTGTCTGAACATTAAAGGCATTCTTTTCTGGTAGTGGGCCAACGCTTAGGGCTGGGGTCCCGTTTACTTGGTCAAAATAGAACTGGGAGATCGAGGCAACTCTGGTATAGGTTTTGCGTTGTGTTCTATTAAAATATCCCCTTTAAAGCTTATATACTCAAGTCTTGCAAAACAAGTTTTTTTACTTTATGGTTGTGGGTTTTTTTTATCTTATGATTGTTATTTCTATTACCGAGTAATTCGATCTTAATTATAGACCTACATCCGATGAAAACGACAACTCAAAAACCTCAACAAACTACGTCAACGCTTAAGCCCCAACAAGACACAGACATGGCTAAAGATACAGATAAGAGTTTCTTGCATGACGAAGTGCCAAAGCCAAGGACAGCTACTGTAAAGAATATTGCTTCAACAAACGCTATGTATGCCTCCAAGGTCGTATTTATCATTTTTGGAATTATAATAATATAATAGTGCAGTTTTAAAGGTCACAAAGTTTTGTTGAAGAGTTTTTAACAGAAACCCTCTGACGAGTTAACTGAAAATCAAATCATTGGGATGTGGCATTTAAATCGACTTTGCTGTTTGCTGCTATTTACCATTCTCTTGCAAAAATCAAAATCAAATTTACCCAGATTAAGGCATGATAACTTTAGGGCAATACGAAGAAATAGGGCATTAATTATTGTCGTCTATAAAACAGTTAGCTCCCCTTTATTAAAACTTTATTCTATTCAAATTATGTTAGAAATATGAATCATGTGTTCTTATGCATTCGATCCTTTTTAAGAATTTGTTATATTTTCATGAAATTTATGATTGTACACAGCTTTCAAAATCATTTTTGTACCAAACCGTGTCGTTTAGGCGTAACAAGTGATAACATCAATATTGTTGGAAAATTTATTTATGATCAGCATATCATAAAATCATGTTGGCGAAACTTGTTGACTCACTCATTATGACTGTTGCCGAATATTTACAAGCCACCAAAAATTACTTCCTGTTTCGGGTCATTTCGAGCAAATCGGTAACTATTAGTCTGCACTCAATCAAATTAAAATCAGATTACAATTGCGTTTCGTTGTTTTTGTTTTCTGTCTCCATGGTAGCGAAAAAAATAATATCTAACCAAAATTATAATCTAATTTCAACTAGTTTGACATGTATTAGGCTAATTGAGAAAAAAGTTTAGTTAAATTACATATCAATGCACTTACTTTCCCTATAGTTAAATATTATTATATTATTTTCAAATTTAGTTATGAATAAGAAATATGCTGAAATAGGTCAGTTGTTGAAGATCGCATAGCGTGGAACTCTGAGCAACAACAACATGTTTTTTTACGTTCTGTTTTAATATTTATATATATCGCTCTACAATTGATGTATTATTCTAACATTGAAAATATTTTGTTTTGTTTATTGACTGTGGGTTACTCCACCGGTACCAAGGTCAGACTACATAAATATATTTAAATTCTGATTATGTTATCTCTGTCGTAGTCTCACAATTTTTCAAAACTTAACAATTATTTACATTAGAACGTTTGTGTTCGATTGGTTGAATTGAAGAACAGGCCTGACCTTAAAATTCATCAGATCATTGAGCTGGCGAAGTGACACATAGAAAAATGTTTCGAGCTTCGCTTCAGTCAAGATGTTATTTAACAATTTTCTCAGTGTAATAACTTTTCGATTATATTTTCTCTATATTTAATTTAATAAATGAAGAGAAGCACTTATACAGTTCCCTTATAGAACACATGATGTTCCTCTGCGACTGGACTGTCAACTAAGCACACTTTAAAATTGTATGTTTATGTTATTATATAAAATAATTGTCATAGAATGTTGAACTGTTTTTGTGTTTTGACTCTAAATGTTAAATTGTATTTTTTTTTGATAGAAAATAATGTCATATTTATAAAATATACTGATATACAGTAAAAGTAAATTGTACAAGGGTTATGTTGACAGATTCAGTACATGTATTCTACACGGAATTTTGGTTTGGCGCAGGCTATGTGATATGCAATCTATCTTTTTTATTTTCTGTTTTTCAGTCTTCTTCGTAATCATGTTAACCTGTTTCTTGATAAAATAGGAAATAGGTATTATGGGATAGCAAACCCTTAGAGGTTGCCGTATTATTATTTTATCAAGAAAGAGTTTTTATCAGGACTGTTTTCACTGCCATGTTTTAGTTTTGTATGTTATCGGAATACGTTACGTATTAAATATATATTATGTTTATTAGACCTCGTTATTTATATATCAATCTGATAAGGATAGTCGTCTGATATTTATCCTTTATTTAGAAATGTTTTTAAAAAATCAATTTTTTAGAATACGTATTACTTTTTAGGATATAATTCTGCAATTGGGTTCGTCTATAATCAATATAATATCATTCATGTTTATCGTTCAGATCTTAAAATCCTTCTACAAAGCCGAATAAGGAATCTGAACTGCTATTCAGTTTTCGAAAAGTGGTTTCATATCTTGAAATGGCATAAGAATTGTCTCATCTGCATGGAAGTCAAATTTTCATAAACAACAATGCGGTTGAAAAATGTCACCATTCGGATTTGGTTCGAAACCAAATGTTTCCTTTCATAATACGAGTCAATTTAACCCTACAAATAAATCATTGTCAATTGAATGGGAATGCAGGTTTATAGAAACATAATAATGTGAGTGGTTTTCACTAGGCCCACATTATGTTCAAGTATTGTACGTATACTCGTAAATGATAATCAATTCTAGCCATATCGATCCTGTTTGTGTACGATATATCGTACTATAGTTTTACAGTTAAATAACCAAGGTTTAGTTTAAGGTCGTACTACACCTTCTGCCTTCGAATTATCGTTGGTAAATTGAATTTTAACTATTATTTAATTATGTGCTTGAAATATAGAGGGTAAATTAAAGTGATACTACGTCTTAGAATTAACATGAACCTTAGTAACTATCCATAAATATTCAATTAACTATCGAAAAACGCTTAACAAGATCAACTGTTTTTCAATAATCAGTTTTATGAATTTTTCAATTTTCTAGATTTTCCAGGGATTCTTTTGTAACTTAATGACACCAGGTAAGCTAAGTGATAAATATAATACTCTTATTGACCATTTCGAGAACTTAAATTTTATGTTCATTCTAAGACGTATAGTATCACTTTAAATAAAACTAATACCCTGAATTATAAAACTACAAGCCCTACAGATTTAAGCAAAATAAACCTCTCATTGTAAACCATAACACCATAACTAGGTCAAACTGCTTAATTAACAATAATTAGTATGCTAATGTCAAACTTGACCAAGATCCCATCACTATAAATGATCACACCAATCGGTTGAAAACTGTAGTCTCTATTGTGTTCACAAACAAATTATGATGCATTTTTCCTAAGTTAAGGGCAATAACTCAAAAACCGTTCTTCGAAAGATGACGTTAACATTAACGTTATGTGACGTGACTTGGTAACGCGGCCACTTTACCGTTTTTGCGTAGATAAAGTTTTGAGGTGGTTTTTGGTTGAGAATTCATTATTTTAACTATCATTAACGTAAAATTGTTTTACGATCTCAGGCTGAATCTATAAAAAAAGATAACAGGTAAGAATCGATTTATCAACGAGAGAGATAGATTACCATCTATTTTTGGACTATAAATGATATCTTTTGGTAATTTGGTAGGCTATTTTAAAAAGAACGTCTATAGCCTAACAAAATAAAGAAGAGTCAAGAATAGAACTTGTATAGAGTAGTAAAAAAAAGTGAAAAATATTTAACAAGGATAGACTAACAGCTTTGGTTCTCAAGGACAGGGCTAGGACGTAACCAGCTGATAGCCTACCTTTCAAGAGTAGGCTTAGGCTATGTCTTTCTCTTAGGCCTATTATCCGTTTTTAATTTTTAATTTTCTCAGTAGGCTACCTACTGAGAAAATTCAAAATCCCAGATCTCCACTTATTTTCGCTTGAAAATAAGATAATGAACTAGGCTACAATCATAAATTTTCTCTTTTAAATACATAAAGCCATCTTCGGTGCTGTTTCATTTTTTTACTATTCATGCCATTTTCGACGTTGTTTAAGAATTCGAAAGGAGGTAAACTATCTTCATTTCTTCAGAAACAAATTATTAATTATATGATTAGTCGCCATTAGCCTAGATCTAATCACTTTTGTCCAACTCTGGGTGCATAAGCTTTTATTTTTGATATTTATACTTACTTTATTGTCTACCAGGATTTATAAAAATTGAACCTAAAGAACGATACAGTATTTACAATACCGGTATTCAGTTGGAGGAGTTAATACTTATTTGTAAACTTGCAGAGCGACCCAAATTTATGATATCGAATGGAATGAATGAATAGAAAAACATTGATATTGGTTTTGTTGAGTTTTTTTTCGTTCTTAGTGGGGTGATTTATTAATCAGTGTTATTATTAAAGATGCACATGACTGATTAATGAATAGGGATATAATATGTGTGAGTATGTGTGTGAGAGGACCTTTGATATGACGAATAATTGTTTAACATAGGAGTCACCGAAGCATAGCCAACAGATAGATAATACTGAGTTATATTAGAGCGTGGACGGGCGAGTTTCGAATTTTAATAGGGTGGCATTCCAAGTTTCGAAGGAGTTGGAGTTGGAAAGGATGTGAAAATGAGGTAATGTAAACAAGTATACGCAGGTCGATGTACAGAACGTGTCACTTTAAGCATGTACCGTGCTGAGACGACAAACTGATTTATGAAATGAACATTGACTCAGCAAAAACGACACAGGTCTCGCTATTATATCATAAGTGAGAAATGAATATTTTCCATGTCTAATATCATGTCTACAATAGAGACCAGGTTGCTGCTATGAAGCACACCTGATAAATCTTAATGGCGTATCTGATAGTTTTCTGGCATTGTATCCACTTTCTAACTATATTGAGTACAAAATTTGGCTCAAAACGGATGATTTCTTCTGACCTATATACTTAAAAAAAAAAGCGAAAAGGCTTGACTTGGGATCTTTATGACCATCGCTTGACTTGACCGTAATTATAATATACTTTCATAAAAAATACTAGATTGGGGAATCATCATCTCCGATCGAAATTGAATGCAATAAGTCCCAAAGCTGAAAATATTAATACCTGCATAGGATGTGGACAAGAACTTTTCGTCGTCCTAATTGTTTTCACTTATCTTGTGCTCGCTTACAACGTTGTTGATGGATTCATTTTTGGTATGTGGTTTTATATCAATGCCAAGATTATGCCTATAAGTAATCACTGGTTACCGGATATTTACCCCCATTTACCCAGGGAATTTCGTCCAATTCAGCAGCCTTGACCAAGGTTTTAACGTCTCAGTTCAGTTTCTAATTCTGAGGTTCAGTGAGATGACGAAAAATTGTCAGACCCGATTGTCACCCTTGATCTGCTGATCCGAAATAGAAGTAGAGATGACCTAACCCTGATCGTTCGTAATATATCTATAAGCTTAAATATCTTAAGGCCCAATTCAGCCAGTTGTTTCAGAGATGTTGTCGGGAAATGATAGCATCAAACGCCTGACGGGCGTTCTCAGAAGGGTTGAACCTATAATCCGGTTGTTCCAGGGGGTAGGGGGGAGTGAATGATCGAGCTATGTCGTAATTGATAAATCATATAATTGCTATAGAAGTGATTATCGATTACAGGGGGTAAATGTAGCTGCGTGTGACCAAATTATAATGTGCCCTTATTACTGTGACCAAAATACCCTGTGCCTGTATTACTGTGACTGTGCCGATATTTCTGTGACCAAAATACTTTGTGTCCGTATTACTGAGACCAAAATACCTTGTGCCCGTATTATTGAGAACATATTTCCGGTGACCAAATTTCCTGTGACCACGTAACCGTGCACCGAAATTATTTGCTTTGAATTACAGCATTATTCTATGTAATTTATACTTGTATCTTTCAGAGCAAAGGTTCAATAAGAAGTTTTTGAAATACTAGTGATAGATAATCTTTAAAGTACAGGATTTCCTACTCCATCAGCACTGAAAGAGAATAGTATATTACAGTTTAAATCTTGCGTTTGCGGTTAAAATCTTCTGTTTCGTTCTACTGAGTGCCCATGACTGTTTTTCAAAATGGCCACAAAGAGCCATTATCAAACGCTCACACTGAATCATATTCCATATCCAATGAGGCATGCGTTCATTGAAACCGGATATCGTCAATTGCACAAACCTTGGTCTTACTACTACCTTAGCGTTGCTAAATGGCACAACGAAACCTTGAATGTTTGGACGCATGTTATCGCTTCAATTATTATCCCCTACTACGGTGTGCAATTCCATCAAAAACATGATCTACTCTATTCGTCTGAAGGAAACAAAATGTTAGTGTGTTTCCTGGGCTGTCTTACCTTGACCGTTTTGAGTTCTATTGCTCATTGGTTTGGATCACGCTCAGTAAAAAGTCATGTGATATTTTTTCTTATGGATTATTCCGGGATTGCACTTTACGTCTATACAACCAGTGTAGTGGCATTGTACATATGTGGTGATATTCATTCGTTTGAAACGTTACGGCCGTTCTACGTTCAGGTCGGTGTTGTGTTAGCAACTATTTGTTTTGCAATCAATTGTGCGGCAAAGGTTTGGATAGAGAATAAATCATTTTCTTCGATGAAGAAATTTGGGATGATTGCTCCCTATATCCTATTTGCACTTTACGTATCGTGTCCGCTTTTTCCAAGATATTGGCATTGTTACCTTGACAGCAAATGTGCCTTATATTCCTTGAATAACATCACCTTGTGTTATGCATTATTTGTACTGGAAGCTATCGTCTATGCTTTACATATTCCCGAACGTTGGAAAGCGAAATCGTTCGACCATTGTGGACAAAGTCATCAAATATTCCATATTTCTGTTTTAGTCACCATGGTGGTACAGATTTATACACTTGACAATGAGATTGCGTCTGGTCATTCCAGTCAATTTGAATTTGATTTCGAGAAAAATGTTGCTGGATTTGTTTGCTTGGTCATATCACTGACCATGGTGATACTATTCTATCTCCCGTCTATAGATAAACTTTCTCATAAATTCAAGTCTTCTAAATCAGAATAAATCTAAATAACATAATATATGTTGACTTTTTCCATCTATTCTGATTGTATCTTATTGAAAGTCAAAATGATGTATCAACCTCAGCAGCATATATAATCGACAGTCCTGGGCAGCCTGGGTACTGGAGACGCACAATAATGCCTCTATCTATATATGGTTAGATAGCTACAACGTGTACTTGTTGCTTACAAGGCAGAAGAAAACAGGAACAATGTTAGGGTTTATTTGTATGCAATCATTGATTTCAGTTGTTTTCTTATCCTTTATTCATTTAACAGATAGATTAAAACTAATCCAAAATTTGAATAAGTATCCAAGATCTTCCAAATTAACAGCATCACGACTATTCCTGTCATGGTTTGCCTTACTTTTTTGATTGTAAATACTAGTCGTTTTGATGGTATATTTCATGATAAACTGGTATGGTATAATGTCACATGTTTATTTGTTACCTTTGTTGACTTTGTTTATTAAAACTTTAATTTTACTTACGCTACTCGTGAAGGCTTTTTTTAAAACTCAGAACAAGGTTCTGTTCACATTTTAAAGTCTAGATTGGACGCGTATTTATTTCTAGGCAGTGGCGTTTTCAGGAAATATCAGGTGAGAGGATCGAACAGGGGGCACAAATTTTCTCCCTGAGTTATTGTCCTTGACATAGTAAAAACGTATCAAAATTTGTTAATGAACCAATAGAGACTACAATTTTCATCCGATTTAAAATGACATTCGGTGTTAACATTGATGATAATTAGATCTTGGTCAAGTTTGAATTTGACGATTTTTCGATGACCGTTTTTTAATCACTGCCCATGTTTATTGTTCTCGATCACTATAGAGACTACAGTTTTTATGATTGGTTGGTTTAAATCAACAATATCTTGGACAAGTGAAACGTTTGGTACGAATTGACATAGATTGGTTACCGCTCTTGATATACGGTAATGAAAATATATCAAGGAAGTGGGCGTATCTTGTAAGGCAACCACTTGTTTCTTCTTATACACCCGCATCTATCTATTGTCAGCACCCCTGTCCGTCTGTCGGTCTTCGTCATGTCGATTTTGACAAAATTTGGTAAGCGTATTTACTGAAATAGGTATTATCATTTAGAGTTCAACGCAATGACGAGCCTTATTGTAATCTATTGGAATGATAAACCACGATTCTTCTAACGAACAATGATTTAGCAAATCTGTTGTTTGGACTTAGCAAGTTCCATAAAGAATTAAAGGTATATCATCAAAAAGGTGATACCAAATAGTAAACTGAGTTCTTAAACTATAACAAAACTGATTAGACATTTATTGAAAAAGCGAAACAACTCAGTGAAGTTGATAATTTGATAAAGCTACAGACTACAGAAATGTTGTGTATTATTATGAAAATGCCATTGCATGCACGAGCGACCTTCTGCCTGCGTAGTGGTAGCGAAGTAACCCAAGTTATCCCATGGTTATCAACATCGTTAATGAAGAAGCTCAACTGTCATGCGATGATCAACCCGCATCGTCGATGCATATTAGTATCTTGTAAACTAGAGTTTCACATGGCAATCCGACAAGAAAAAATAACCCTACCTTTCTGGACCTAATGGCCTAATGAATATGATATCAAAAATAGATACCCTTAATCCATGCAATTTTCAGTGATCAGTTTTAATAAATGCCAACATTGAAGCATAATATAAGTTTCAGTTTGTTGTAGTTTGTTTAAGTCACTTCCAGTAGTTTCACCACAATACATCGTAACAGACTTGTGAACGTGACAGTTAATACGGATTGTGGTCCACCTTCCAGTGCATAATGAGAGTTACTGTGAGCTCGATTTATTTAAAGCTTCCCTTGCCACAATCTTTTGAATTATTGCCTTGGCTGCCAATAGAGTTACAAGTAAGTTATAATAACTTAATATGACTGTCTAAATTTTGAATGCATTAGAAACTTCAGTTTTGACAATAGCTTAAATTAATAAATGTTGTTAAGCTGAGATGGATAAGAGATATTTTCGATAAGGTACCACTGCCACGAACCCTTAGTCATTTTTACGCACTTAAATCTGATTCGATTACCTAATCAGAATGACGTCACAAATCGAATCTGATTTATACTGCAGGATAAATGAACATTATACTATTTATAGTTTCCAAGATGGTGGCAAGACAGGAAGAAATTACCCTGCACGTAATGGTTTTGACATGTTGGACGCCATTACTAAGGCGGAAGTTAACAGAGCTACGACGCTCCAAAGTTGATTTACTCGATTAACGTATATCGATTTGATTTTTTGATGATAAATGCGCTGATTACCATAATCAAATTTGATTCGATACAGGATAAATGGTTTTTAGACCAAATCGAATCAGATTAACCCAGGACAAATTCGACTCATATATTTGGACCACAACACCTTTACCTGACATTGTAAGTCTGGGAAACTATGATAAACATGAAAGTATTCAAACAAAGGTTTGATATTTTTGAAGGAATTATGCGATTTTTGTACCTTTCTAGTATTCAAGACAATTTACATAATCATATCCAAATTAACTCCCCCTCCCCCATCCTCCCAAAAAATGGCGAACTTGTCCCTTTAAATGTTAGATATAAGTCTAACTATCTTCACATAAAAAAAATACAGAACATGTAAAACGAAACATGTGCTGCTATTCAAGCCTCTGATGTAGAGGCAGAAAAACTAGGCCAAAGTGGGAAGTTTCCGCAACTCTGAAGGTGTGGGCTTTTAAACCTTTTTATTTAAATCAGATCCGCCAAAACCAGATATGTTCGGAAAGATGGATATTTTTGTAGTTCAGTCATACCATCAGAATCCTTCTACGAAAGGTCAAGGGTTACAGAGTCACGTGATACTAACAAAAAGAACGTTACGGTGATGCCCAACACTAACCTACAGTCGTAGTGAAAGTAATGTAAGAAAAATCGCAGGTGTAGAAATAAGAAAAACTCCATAAAACAAGGCCTACTTTTTCTGACTCTAAACCAGCCGATAGCTGTCAAATATCTGTCGGAGGCTGTAATAGAAGCAGATGTTTCGAACTAAAAAACATGGTGATTGGAACCAAATATATAATAGTGTAGCTTATCAGATCACGATGACCTGCTGTCACCAGTAATAACAACGTTATTTTGCGAATATGCCAGGAGACATAAACCGAGATAAAACAATAATTTTAAACCGAACATTATTAAAAACAGCATGCTTTCCTCTGATAATTGATGCTTGTACCACATAATTAAACATGTATCAACTAGTTTAAGGGCCTGTCTGATTGGTGTAAACTGTAGCTTTATGAAATTTGTACTTCACTGAGTTGTTTCGCTTTTCCAATGAATATGTAATCAGTCTCTTATAGTTTAAGACAAGGAATTGGTGGTTCAAGAGTAATTTTGCTCAATCAACGTGATAAAACGTAATATACCATTCACTGCGATAGCTGTATATATTATGCATTTACTATGTTTGGCTTATGAATCATAACGAAAGCGCCTTCCTCTCAAATACATGTACGCCAATACAATTTGTGTAACTTTCTTACTCTTTCTTCATTTTTTGATCTTATACATAGTGAAAATTGGTTGATAACTCAGTTTACTATTTGGTATCACCTTTTTGATGATATACCTTTAATTCTTTATGGAACTTGCTAAGTCCAAATAACAGATTTGCTAAATTGTTAGCAACAAGAATCATGTTTTATCATTCCAATAGATTACAATAAAAAGGTCCTACATTGAACTCTATAAATGATCATACCAATTTCAGCAAATACGCTTATAAAATTTTGTCAAAATCGACATGACGTAGACCGACAGGCAACAGACAATTATACAGAGATGTGAGTGTATTAAAAGAAACAAGTAGTTTCTTGCAAGATACGCCAACTTCCTTTTTATCATAACAAGAGCGGTAGCCAATCTGTGTCAATCGTACAAATTTTGACACATGTTTTTATGAAGTCACAGGTTTTATGATTTCATCAAATTTGAAAAAGATCATTTGATTTTAACCATGTCAGTACGATTGTTTTCTCAAAGCTAAAAGAGCGTGGGTACTGTAAACGACTAACGAATCATTAAAAATTCCACCTTAGCGGAGATAGCAGCCAAGAACACTCTCGAAATACTCTCAGACAAATAGATGCAAAACGTGTCCCTTTATATCAGAAACTATCTTTTTCATGAGTAATTCAACTACGAAATGGTATTCTATCCAAGGGCATCTAACATGTGAAACCTCGACTAAATCTCATGATGTATGGAATATCCCAAACAAAATGTAAGAGATTTAAAAATAATTTATGCATTGGTTTTACTGCCCACAGACCAGATCAGCAAGACCGATAGGATTGAATATTCATCGTAATGCAGGTATAGCACCCTTTGCCGCTCTGTTTAATATCACTAGCAATCGTGCGAGTAAGAAAGTCCATGCCCAATATAAGAGACATTCCCCCATGTCTATAAATGAAAGATAATTGTTGCAAATACAGAAAAACAGAACCTAAACGACAACCTTTTTCATAGCAAACATAAGCACATTAGTATGATTATAACAATCTAACAATCTATATTTCATCTTATTTCAGATCAGAACAGAGGAATATTTCCACAGTTCATATACAAGTAAACCAAAAATTCGCTGGCAAATGTCAAGAAATCGCGTTTTCGGGCGTACAAAATTTTCTTGTGGTGGTCCCACAGTTCGTTAAATTTGCCTGGAAATGTCAGGAAATTCCGTTTCAGGGAGTCAAATTCTTTAAAATTTTCTAGAGGTGTCTCGGGACTTCAGAAAATCATGTTTCCAGGCCTCCAATGGGTGTCCTTGGCAGCAATAAAGATAGCAATAACTCTACAAGAGCACCAATGTAATGCGTAACAATTCACAAAATTTTCCGGGACGTTATTGAGAAAACTTTCAATTTCATCAAATATTAATCATAAATAATATTATATACAATTTTGAGAGTTGCGAATATGCCAAAAAGAAAACGTAAACCGAGATAAAACAATAATTTTAAAATGAACAATATTAAAAATATCATGCTTCCTTCTGATAATTGATACTTGTACCACATAATTAAACAGTTAAAGGGGCAGTGTGATTTTATGGAGGGAAAACATACACCATTATCCCCAAAATCTATAGAAATATGTTCTTCACCTTATATCTGAAACTTTATCAATGAAGAGCCAAACTATTTAAATGGATTACCTAATCGTATATAAGTCGCTATTTTTGGATGGTGTTGGAAAGCTTAAGTACGGATTTAGGAAACATAAACGTCAAATTGAAGAGATATATTTTGTTTCCTAATTATTCTGAATGTTTCAACTACAAATAATGTAAAGCCGTAAAGCCAAGCACCCGTACGAAACTCGCAAGGTTCTTACATGGAAATATCACGCACGAGCAGAGTTCTCAACCATTAAGAAAAACTTATTGGGTTTCCTTATTTTTTTAGTTTCAATAAAGCAAATTATTTGACAAATTTGAGTTTTTAATGAATTGTCATGTACTCTTAATCATATCTTTATGTTCTTATTGCATATAATTAAGAGTTAAATGTTCATGTATGTACAGTCTGGACAAACAAAAAAAGACTTTTTGACCTTTATTGATCGGTCACTCAATTCTGCTGGTAATTCTCTTCTAATTTAGCTAATAATGAATGAATTATGGACATGTGAAACAAACTGATATTTTTCAAAGTCATTAGAATACCTCTACTTTCTATTCATATATGTATTAGCATTTTCACTTTATAAATGAAAATAAGGAAACCCATCTTTAAGTCGAATTTTATAAAAACGCTAAAATTAATAATTATAACGTATAACTTAAGTCGAAAAGGTGCTTCAAATGGTCGTGTTTTTCGTTTGTGTGTATTATTTCCATGTAAAAACAAACCACACGCGTAGTTTCGTATTACCAAATACCAAAACTACTTTGAACTGCTTACATAACAATATTAGTACACAATATTATAAAAAGAATAAGATTTTAAAAATCGTTTCATGTATAATTAGCACAGTTTATAATTGTCCCTTAGAATACAGTAATTAATCTAAATTACCAAAGTATCAACTTGATAAATTCTAAACGATAGAAACCTTTTACTTGGCCTTAGGTGTTCAAGCACTTTGCATATTGTCGTCGTTTCTGATGCATTTCGGAAACATGTCCAACATAAGTTAGAAATAGAAATTGTTGTGTATAAGACCGACCACTCTTATTGACCGACAACATTTCTATATACAGGACTATATAACCATATTAGCCATCGATCGGTAGAAAGCCAACTCAGTCCAATACAGACATGCCGGTTGTTAGAAATAAATATAGTGACAAACCAGGAACTGCCTTTTCATGACAAATTCAAAGGTTATGGGATGTAAATTCAGCAAAAAATCATCAGGTCGGGTGGGAGTGATAGAAACGTTCAAGAGTGCTCATTATCAACCACTGATATCTTCTAAAATTACTAGAAAGTTGAGAACTAGAAAGAAAGACAGTCGAAAATTGGAATATTCTTCAAACATTAAATTTAGTGACTTTTCAACAACGAGTGCCACTTATGTAAAATCTGCTTCCGAAACGTCAAAAATTACCGTCCGGTTATCTTGTGATGGTTCTACATTGGAAATAGAACAATGTGACACTACCCATGAAATAGTGGACGATTTGAGTGAAATAAAAGTGTTCAATGAACGTGTAGTGCGTTCGTTGAGTGTTCCTATTTTATCATCCTGTACACATTCTAATGTCAAAAAATCGAAATTTGAATCAATGGGATTAAACATGGTGTCGCCTGCTTGTGGAGCGGAATCAGATCAGAATCTTACTCTGGGCTCTTCTTGGTTCAATGAAAAATATAATTTTGAAAACATAGATAAGACTCGATGCCCATTAGCTTGCCAGATATCAGATGAAATGTTTCCGACAAAATGTGATACATGCACAGATATACCAGCTACTGCGATTTCTAGGGAACGTATGTGTAGTAATTTGACTAGTGTAGACATCCACATTGTGCCTGAGACTAACTTCCATTCTTATCTTCCCGTGAAATCTTCAGATGAAAGAAAAATCTCTGATGGAAATGTAATCTTATTTTCCTCGGAATTACACGGTGATTACTCAACAGTCCTATGTCAAGATGACTCTAGCAAATTAAACTCTGATGTTACGTCCATGATTGGTAGTGCTGAAGCTAGGATGGAGAGGTACATAAAACAATCAGAAGACGGTGTAAACGAGACTCATTTCACGGACATTAGGAAGCCACAATGTTATCAAGGCCAATTTTTAAGTAATAGTTGTTGTCTAACGACCTATGGATTACAAGCTCGAACAAAAGACACCCATGATATCAATACCTTTAGAGACGAGGCTTGGTTCAATTTATTAACTACTGAAAGTTTTAATAAACAAATCGTACCAACTGTCGATAATGAAGCGATATCGTTAAGAACTAAAAACCCGTCTCTTCCAACTCTTCCTCAGCAATCCAGTGATACCACTTTAACTAATGTTCAGAAAATTGGAGGGTCTGAATCAAATACAGGAAGTTCATATATAAAAACGGACAAAACGTGCAATCAAGAATCTAGGACAGTCAAAGAACATGATATTAAACCCAATCAATTACTAACAGCCACGTATATCAATCAACAGGACGTAAAGACTCTTGATTTAAATTTTGGGGAGGATATTACGTCCAATCAATTAACGTCTACAAGAAGTAATAATAGTGATCTAGGATCTCTAGACTGTGTCAATAGTTATGTTGTAGACACGAGAATGGATGACATTGAACATCATTCTAACTCCCAGACGGCTCGCTTTCTTTTTATGACATCAAATCATGGCATTGAAATTTCTCCCAACGGCGACTTTTCAACTCGCACTATATTTCCTAACGTTTCAAATAATCCACTATCTTGTTTTTATGACGACTGCGAAACAGAATCAAAAAATCAACTCGTAGATGGCAAGTTCGGTTTTGTGGAGACCGAATTTGATACCGATATTGATTTTGAAAACCGACTTAGAAATGGAAATTCAAACGTTACAGACAAATCAGATTCAATTCTTAATGATGCTCATAATTCTTCAGATTGGCTCTCTTCTATTGAACATTTTCAAGATGAAAATTCGACTAATTCAAGTGGAATAAATGGGCGTAAAGTGTCATTCAAGATTGATATGGAAAACCATGCGTCCTCAAATAATGATAACCTACATTATAGCTACTCAATCAAATCTTATCGTGATAGTGCTAAATTTGCACCAATAAACAACCTCATTGAAACTGAATTTAAAACCAAAGAGCTGATAGATGATTTAGGAAACTGTGATACTATACTGTGTCAACGTACTTGTCCTCACATGACTTATCTAGAAAAAGATTCTGGATTCTCTGACAGTTTTCTGTAAGAAATAATGATTTGTGATTTTACAATGTGATAAAAGACGTTTGAAGGTGGAAAGCATATCATATTTCTGTCTCATTAAAGGAAGATGTGTTCATTTGAAATAACTATCTTATTAGAAAAATCCTTTAGGATTATTTTATATGACGTAAGATAGAAAGGTTGTGGGGAACAAATCCAAAGTTATATACCTTTACACTACCTGAATTGCAAAATATAACGTTCAAAATATTTGATCAAAGGCCCACAAAAAATTTATCATAGATTAGTTTTTGCTCAAGTTTATTACATTCCTCGCATCAAGAAAGAGTAAAATTTGAATATTAAGTGTGGTAATGCCAGAAACATTGTGTCCTAATGAATAAATTGGTATATTTTTTCTTTGATACAATCAATTATACATGTAATGGCTGCTTCAAATTTGAGTAAGATCCCGGCTAAGTTTGGAAAATTTTTGGGGCCAAGCAACAGGTGTACCCCCCCCCCCCCCCCCACCTCCACACCATTATGTAAGCCTATTTCAAATATCCCCACAGATTCCGAATAAAATAATTTTCATGTATTATAGTTAATGACACGTATCCTTATGGTTTATAACACGTATTCATATCGCTTGTGCACCTTATTCATAATTTTTATTTGTCCAATTTGATTTTTTTTTTTTTGACCCTTTAAGAGTAACTTGATTACAAAAAAAGAATTGCAATTGAATAAAAATAAACTGGGAAAGGGGCAAATTGGGGAGGGGCGATATGGGAAAGTAGCAAAATAGCAAAGTTCGATATGGGAAAGGGGCGAAACGGAGAAGGATCGAAAAGGGAATAATTTAGGGAAGAATTGGGGCGATGTGGGACGACACCGATCATACCGCTTTTGCAATGATTACAGTCGATTTTTTGGAACCGTATAGTCAATGAAGTCCGCAACCGCATTTGCTTTTTACTTAAATATTTAGAAATCAATATAGCGTATTTAAAACTTTTAGATTTAGAACTTGGGTTTTGGCAAATAAACGAATGCTTTTCAAAATATAACTATACACGTAAAAAATTATATCTAGTAAATTCATCAAAGATTAAGCTCTCGGTGTATCTCGAAATAAAATATTTTGAGTATTCATTCCGATTGAAATATTATTTCTTTCCAATCATTTAAACAATGTAGTATCAAGCCAGAAGTCGCGTGTTCAGTATGTAAATTGGAGTATATTCCATTTATTGTTGATGGAATATTTTTGTGTTACAAGGTTTATATTCAACGTAATGCTATTACCATGAACTGTTTTTACGATAATTTGGTCTCGCTATGGTGAGCGGTTGTTCCGGTATGAGGATTTAATTAAAACTGCTTTTATTATCTTGTAAAATAAACGTTAAATGTACTCAAAATTAGAAAACATACAATGTTACATATATGAACAATCTAATATGAATATCTTACGTAATCTAGGCGTCACGTAAGGTCAAGTTATTATTATACTCTAAACAGACTTGACTAACAAGCCAATTACCATGTGGAATCAGGTGTCTTTACCATACAAAAAAATAAATTGGATCATTAAATATCAGACAAAGACTGGAGATCTATATATTTCTATTATTGTAAAAGACATGTAATCAGAAAATTTGAATTCGTAACAGCGTTTATTATTCCCGAACCGGTTTCATTCTGAATAAAAACAATGATTTATTATAAGGAAATCAATCTTCTTACAGACTCTATCAGAGATTACTTCCAATACAGAATCAAACGATTGACTAACACAACAGACAGTTTATGGGTCATTAACAATTAGCGTACGTTTATTTGTCATCACGATTGCTTTCAACCTTCTTTATTAATGCATATTTCTCAGACTTATACTCCTGAAGTTAAAACATAGCTTTGACATTCATAATTTGTTCAGGTTTACACATCGTTGGAATGGGAGGGATGGTATTTATTCGACAATTTAATTCAGTGGAAAAAAGATATATCTGATACACGAACTCTTTAATAGAAACCCTTCATGATGTTTTTTTCTGGTACAACACAGACTACAAAGCTGCTTGACAGAAAATTTCATAATTTGCCTGGTACAACTAAGACTGCGTCTCTTAATTTTGTCTGGTGCAACATGGGCAACACCAGCTGGTTAACAGAAGCCTATCATGATTTGTCTGGACCACATGAGATGTTTAACAGAAACCTATCATGATTTGCTTGATACAACACCGACTACGCAAGCTGCTGTTTAACAGAAACCTATCGTGATTTGTCTGGTACAACACAGACTACATGAGATGTTTAACAGGAACCTATCATGATTTGTTTGGTACAACATAGACTACACAATCTGCTGTTAAAAATAAACCTATCATGATTTGTCTGGTACAACACAGACTACAGGAGATGTTTAACAGAAACCTATCATGATTTGTCTAGTACAATACAGACTACATGAGATGGTTAACAGAAACCTATCATGATTTGTCTACAGCTGATTAGCAGAAATCTCAGTCGACTTAAAATAAAATAAATAAACTTCTAATAAAACACCGACTATACCAGCTCTGTTAAACAGATACCTCTCATGTTTTTTCTGATACAACATAGACTAAACCGGCTGTTCAACAGAAACTTTTCATGAATTGTCTGGTACGACACAGATTACACCAGTTGTTTAACAGAAACCTATCATCATTCTGTCTGGTAGACATAATTTTTCTGGTACAACACAGACTATTCGAGCTGTTTTGCAGAAACTCATCATGATTTACAGAAACCTGTCATCATTCTGTCTGGTAGACTTGATTTTTCTGGTACAACACAGACTATTCTGTTTTGCAGAAACTCATCATGAATTGATTGATACGAATCAGTCTACACCAACTGCTTGGCAGAAACTTTTCCAAGATTTGTCTGGAACAACACAGATTACACCAACTGTTTAACAGAAACCTCTCATGAATTCTTGTACAACACAACAATAGGCCTGTCTAAAGAGTTATATTAATTTTGATTTGAATGATATTACCTGTGCCATGGTACTTTCCAATAATATAATTGTCCATTAATTTACTACCTGGTTTTATCACACAAATCATTAACAAATTGGACTTCTATTTCCGCTTTATTCAATGACTTACGGGGCTGATAGTTATATTTTTATCACTAATGTCGAGTCCAGTTTGTCTGCCAGAGAGATTACTTTGTGCATTAACTAAGTTCATAATCAAAAGGTTCAATATACATTTCTCCATACAGTGTACAGTGATGGTGGTAGATATATTTTTCGAAGGGTAATGGATTTGTCTGCTTCAAGAGGAATGGAACTAGCCTTCTGCCCAATCATAATGCTACGCCTTCATGTATGTTTACACTACAGCGGCGTTTTAGGGCTATAAACTGTTGAATAAGAACTTTTACAAATCGTATGTATAGCGATCAATTATTTACAATTTACAGTTTTTAGTTTTCTGCCAATAACTATTGATTTACTGACAGTTGCAGCTCTTTATTTCTTATTTATTTAACTTGAAACCATTTCAAACCTTTTTTCTATATAGTATACTTGAGAATCGTCAATAATTTAATTATTACCAAGACATGCCATTGTGTCAAGCTTTTTAACATTTGGACGATCTTTGAAGGTTGGAATGCTGTTAATCTAACGCAAAAAATTACAATTTTCTTTGTTTTATTCTTATAATTTAGATCTCCTTTGTAACCTAACACGTTTTCTCCTGCAGTCCCGTGTCATATTGGACCCGTTTCTTATAAAAAAAAAATAATAATAATAAAAAATGAGCCTTTATGTTGAATTCTGAAAATATACTCTGAAAGCAAGTACAATTTATCTTTCATTGAAATAGTATCAGAATCAATTGTCACAGATCGTCGAGAGGATTTTGGTAGCAAAGCAAGACCAAACCTTACAATATTATGATCAAAGCAACCTGCATCAACAGAGTAAACTTTTAATCTCAAAAGAGAGTAGTTTATCTCAATTTACGATGGTGTTCACTTGTTACCATTTCTTGTGAGATACCAACTTGATTATATTGGTTTTCTCGGACATTTTTTACAAGTTTCTCATCTAAATGTTTTAAAGTGTGTATAATAGTATTGATTTTGCACGTCTTTATTCTGCATCAATAATAAATGTAGGGATATCTTGCAGCTTACTGTGAATTTTAACATGTCTTATTTTGACATCAAGAACTAGTTGCTATAACTTACAACTTACTACATGTCTTATTTTGACATCAAGAACTAGTTGCTATAACTTACAACTTACTACATGTCTTATTTTGACATCAAGAATTAGTTGCTACAACTTACAACTTACTACATGTCTTATTTTTACATCAAGAACTAGTTGCTATAACTTACAAATTACTACATGTCTTATTTTAACATCAAGAATTAGTTGCTATAACTTACAACTTACTACATGTCTTATTTTTACATCAAGAACTAGTTGCTATAACTTACAAATTACTACATGTCTTATTTTAACATCAAGAATTAGTTGCTATAACTTACAACTTACTACATGTCTTATTTTAACATCAAGAACTAGTTGCTATAACTTACAACTTACTACATGTCTTATTTTAACATCAAGAACTAGTTGCTATAACTTCGACTTACTACATGTCTTATTTTAACATCAAGAATTAGTTGCTATAACTTACAACTTACTACATGTCTTATTCTAACATCAAGAACTAGTTGCTACAACTTACAACTTACTACATGTCTTATTTTAACATCAAGAACTAGTTGCTATAACTTACAACTTACTACATGTCTTATTTTTACATCAAAAACTAGTTGCTATAACTTTTAACTTACTACATGTCTTATTTTTACATCAAGAATTAGTTGCTACAACTTACAACTTACTACATGTCTTATTTTTACATCAAGAACTAGTTGCTATAACTTACAACTTACTACATGTCTTATTTTAACATCAGGAACTAGTTGCTATAACTTACAACTTACTACATGTCTTATTTTTACATCAAGAATATGTCTTGTTTTTATATCAAGAATTAGTTGCTATAACTTACAACTTACTACATGTCTTATTTTTACATCAAGAACTAGTTGCTATAACTTACAACTTACTACATGTCTTATTTTAACATCAAGAATTAGTTGCTATAACTAACAACTTACTACATGTCTTATTTTTATATCAAGAATTAGTTGCTATAACTTACAACTTACTACATGTCTTATTTTTACATCAAGAACTAGTTGCTATAACTTACAACTTACTACATGTCTTATTTTAACATCAAGAATTAGTTGCTATAACTTACAACTTACTACATGTCTTATTTTAACATCAAGAATTAGTTGCTATAACTTACAACTTACTACATGTCTTATTTTAACATCAGGAATTAGTTGCTATAACTAACAACTTACTACATGTCTTATTTTTACATCAAGAATTAGTTGCTATAACTTACAACTTACTACATGTCTTATTTTTACATCAAGAACTAGTTGCTATAACTTACAACTTACTACATGTCTTATTTTAACATCAGGAATTAGTTGCTATAACTAACAACTTACTACATGTCTTATTTTTACATCAAGAACTAGTTGCTATAACTTACAATTCACTGAGAACTTTAACATGACTCAGGGAATGTCAATATCAGTAATTGATGTAGGGAATTTTACCACAAAAGTGGAATTATTGACAACTTACTGAGAATTGAATACGTGTCGGGATTGTTTACAGTTTACTGAGCATTTTACCATTTGAGGTATTTTTTGCAACTTAATTTGAACACGTGTGAGGATAATTTACTATATACTTTAACATGTCATTTTAATTCAAATTCAATAATTATTGAACAGGGGGGACTTGACAACTTACTCTTATCAGTGTTAAGGTTGGGATAGCGTCGAGTTACCTGATACATAACTATCAAATACTACAATTATATATAGCATACTAACTTCTATAGTTTGCAGTCTTTGCTACAGATCTTCCGGATGAAAATAAAATCGAATGCATTAAAGAACAAGTGAGAGGATAAATTGACTTCCTCTGTTACGTGTATTTCGGAAAGAATCTCTTCATTATACGTCTTGTTAAAAAAAAAATTTTTTCCAAAAATCAATAGAACAAGCTCTGAAATACAATTAATCGTAGGAAAATTTGCTCCTGTTGGCAGATGGTGGATTTCTTTGGTGATCAATTGTACGGTTAGCATTTTTCTGGCGAGCAACAGTCCTGTAAGCACCTGCCCTACACTCATTTCGCATGCATTAAGGCCGGCGCACATTTACCAATATTTTGACATGATGCCGTACAATTTTTGGACGGACGTAGAGTCAGCGCACACTTACCGATATTTTATCGCCACTGTGATGCCTCGATCGGTTTTCTGTAGGGCTACCGTAAACAATATGCCTTCTAGAAGTGAGCACGTGATACGCACATTGGTTAACATTTTTGGTCACGACAATTTATCAGGAACACCCGCATAATTCAAAAGGGGTCGTCAGGATGTATTTCGATCAAACATGCCAAATATGTCAATTTTGTCGTAGACCAACTCGGCGTCAAAAATTTCGATGAGTGTGCGCCAGTTGTTGAGATTTTGGACGCAATCCTATGGCCTTCTCCGTAATGTATTAAACATTATTTTATCGATTCTGGTTTCCATTATCTGTTCAATACTAGGAAACAAACAACCATTATTATAGTGTTTTAGCTTCAGTTTTTAAATTAACAGCCTAATGATAAATTAACAGAATAAATAGTCAATAGATGAGATTGAACAGTAATTTGTCATTAAAATATAGAGCGAAAAATGTGTTGCTTGATTCACATCATTTTATTTCTAGGTTTGCATGGTATGGTGATTTTGTTTTCTCTCGTTTTAGTGTTTTAGCAATGTTAATTATTGGCCTCAAAGGAACTGACAAATTTAAGAAGAGTTTAATCCAGCCTTTATTGAGTGTGTGTATAAGGGACACTTATGGCTTCCATTTGCTCTATTCTGATTTCCGTCTGGCGTCTGATTTACTGAATACCTATAATTACAGAGCAGGGCGTCATAATATGGTCAATTATTTCGCTCCTGCCTTTCTTTATATATGCCTATTTAACATGTCTCGGGAACTGTATCTGGGGAATATATACAAATATGCTCATGTATCATAAATCTTTAATCTAAAGTCTTAGCCTTTGGGGAATATTAACATATCCCTGGCTTCAGAGTTTTATTCAAGCCTGCATAATGAAATTATACAGCAGAATTCACATGTAATATGTCATCTAATATATTATATCCTCGTCGTTTTAACAGCCATATCGACAATACGTGTCATTCTTGAGAACGGTTATAAACACGATAGTCAATATCTTCATTATATATAATCATTTAATATCCAGTCAGTGTTTCGCTGGGAAGATGCATAACTCAGAAAGACTTGTTTGACAAACTGGACAGTAATACAGTTTACATGGCCACTTTCAAAACTATCATTTTAAAAGAATATTGGTATTATTAAGTAATTTTTACAGTGTAGAGGTTTTGTACAAAAACAGCAAAAACGTTGACATACTACTACTGGTTAGTTCCGTTTAGACTAAATATAGGCTACACCTTTCCTGTGTGTAACTGTCCTTACACATATAACACACTGAGGAAAATCATTCAACAAAAAGTCTCGAATTGATCCGCACTTGACATATATACTAATTGCTGATATTTCAACACACGACAATTTCGAATAAATTTGAGGCTCCCGGGTAACCTCTGTGGTGTTCATGGGTATCTCCGGGAGAAACTAGTTCCCCAGGTTTGAGTATCATTGATTGGCAAGTTGGGTACGATGATTCAGTTTTTGCTAATATATGGTGCCTAACAGTTACTCGAGTATCAAAATCTTGAATTACTGACAGAACAGTAAACAAAACGTACAAAAGTTGAGGAAAACCTATCAAATATCAACATGTGCGTTTGTGATTCATGGTAGAGAAGTACGAGAGCTCCACACCATTATTTTCAGAATTATATATGCCCCTAAATGCCCGTATAGCCTCTGAAAAGGTTCTGCATTTGTGTAGAACTAACGTGCGAATAGACAAGGGTACGCTGTCTGAGGTTAACAAATCGAGACCGCACTCGTCTATTCACAGCTTAGCATTAATTTTCCGTTCTAAACAGTTTGGATTTTCAAAAATTGTAACCATTCGACTAATTCCCATAACTAATTAAGAAAACAATTAGTGAAATCAATTGAGTACCACTAGATTTAGTCCTATCTATAATGTCAGGATATGAACGAGATATTTATGGCCTCGAAAGGTCGTGTTTGTTATAGATACGGGAATATTTACTTAAAGTGAAATAAAATAACTGGATTTTACGCCTATTTATATACGTTATCGCGCTTATACGGGAATTCGCTAGTAATAATTGGCTATAGAATCTTCAATCTACTACATGCATACAAAATAAACTTTTTATTGTCATTTTTAACATAATTAAAAAATTACATAGGGTAGGTAGGTAGATGACAAGTTAACGTTCGCTTCCAGTGGATGCTGATATCGTAAACTAGCTAGTTGTTGGTAAAAATTACATAGTATCTTTGGGTATAAATATAGCAAGCTCGATGACTATTTAGTTGGGAGGTCAAGAGGTTCTCCTATACCAAATATTTTACTACGATATGCACTATTTGTTTTCCAAGTATTGGTATATATTATTGTAAACTGTTCAGAATGATAAATATTGTCTCGCTCAAGGCAAATGAGATACCCTTTCTTTAGCCTGAAAATCGGTTGGGTCCTTGATTATCCCTATATACAAGCAGTGGTAATTCACAACTGGCGTTACATAAAATTTAACAATTTAACCTAAAGTGTATTGGTTAAAATTCATCAATAATTGGTTTGTAAATACTTTATAATTAGGACATTAATTAGGCGTTAGTGTTTATCATTCAATTCGTGACGTTACCAACAAAATAACTAGGAGCAAATCGATTGGATCTCTCTAGATTTTTATTCAAGCGCCACATTTGTTCATATGGATAGGGGATTTCAGGCATAGATAACTTGTCCAATTCAGACATCTGAAAGGTACAAAAAGAATAAGCTTATATATAACTGCATGTGTCAGAATCTAAGGGACGGACAGGGGAGGAAAACGATCAGTGAGTCTAAAGTTACACTTGTCAAAATATAAAATATCAATGTCTCGTTAGAATTTTCCACTATATGCTTTTAAATAGCTAAGCAAAACTTTTACCCCTTTGACATCCATATATCTTAAGATAATGCACCAAGGACACTTCCCAATATTACATATTGCTTTGTAGATGAAATTCTTAAATCTGGATCATGTATATCATCTCATATATGAAAACGAATTATACTCCGTCAAATAACAAACGCAATGTTAGAAGGTATAGTGATCTTACTTCTTCAGCAGAGAGATTCCAACCAGAACTGGCTCCCATATTGTCATCCAGTTGCTTCAAATTTCTTGCACCAATAATTACAGAGCCCACTACATCTCTCTGTATCAACCATCTTATTGCTACCTGGGCCACACTCTTACCTGAAAACAATATGAATAGCACCTATTTTCTCAATATATTTTTTTTAAATTTTGTATTAAACTGTTAATATTGTTGTGTTTAACTGCATAACATCTTACTATCTCATATTGAGGGTGTATTCAATTTGTGGCTTAGAAGAATTCACGTATATCCAGTAATTCAAATCAAATTTCTGTTTTCTGTCAGTTGGCAAAAGTCTGCGACATTTTTTTTAAGAATCGACCAAGAGCGGTTGATTGAAAACAAGAGGGTTTACACACCTTTAGCTTTACTGATTTCTTCTAGTTTATCTAATGTGTTCCACATTGATTCATTGCCTTCTAGTTTAGTCCAAGCTGGACATGCTTGATTACCACGAGTGTTTTCCTGTTGTGCCACCCATCCGATTCGTCCAGAAACCTCTTCCGGTTTCTGATTTCTCTTATATTTACCAGATAAAACACCACTGAAAGGATGTAAATGGTAGCTATACAGATATTTTCTTTACTCGGGGAAATTAAAGTTATTGGATATTGTTGACATACATATAATATTTCAGGTAGAGATGAAGAACCCCCACCCCTCTTATGTCAGGTAAAAACGAATGAAGTTATGTACTATTTGTAATGAATAATCGTTCATGATTATCAGTTCTAACATTTAGCATTTATAGCTGACAAACATCCCAAAATTGCTCGTCGTAAGTCGTTGGCATGAATGTTCAACATTTTATTAAAGGCTTCTCATCGATCAAATAAGTCAAGGATTAAATGGTGAATAAAAACATTCTATTGTGAATTTAAGCTGTATATTGTTATATATTCTTACCCTTTCAGGGGACTCCATGGCAATACAGCTATTCCATTTAATTTACAAACACAGAATGCTTCAAATTCATCATATCTTGATGCTAAACTGTATTGTTGCTGAAATCAAAACAAAGTGATTGCTAGAGGTCTTTTTTTTGCCTATGCTAATATTGCACTTGTGCAATGTTGTTTATTAGAAAAAAAGTAGCCCGAGGATAGACTGAAATTGTTGCTGAATTGGTGATGTTCTAATATTATTTGATTATAATAAACATTTGTATATTGTACATCAACGACCTAACGACATCAACGCTCATCTCGCTGAAACGTCGCAGAGGTCAGTCTTCTGAAAGCGGGGTTTAACGAGAAGGTAGTAAGGTATTGCCAGCATATCTTTCTCGGAAACTAAGATATGCAGTTCGTAGCATTCAATGTTCATATTGAATATTTGGGACTTCACATGTATGTATATTTCGAGATTGGAACTAGACAAAAAAAATTTACAGTTAGATAAATGGAGGTTCAATGATTCTCCCACCTCCCTTTTCTGCCAACTCCTACCTGCAGTGTAGACATGGGACTGATTCCCAGTTGTTCTGTTAAATCCACTATTTTCTGTAATTGCCAACCACAGACATTACTAGCACCTGTATATCGAACTTTACCACATCGAACTAGGTCATTAAGTGTCAGTAAGGTTTCCCTAATTGGTGAACCATTATCCCAGCAATGGATCTGAAATGGATTACAGATAAATAGTGCTTGCTTTTTACAGTAATTTTTCAGTTTAAATTGAAAATTTGGATGAGTAGCCACCATGTAGGTCGAATGTCATGTGTTTTTTTTATAGTATTCCGGTAAAAACTATACCATATATATATATATGTGCTTCTATCGTTGACCTTTTCAAACTATTTACTATTTTCTTCAAACGACAAAAAGGGGCTTTTATTTTCATTTCATTGGCTGTAGGCACTGCGAACTGCATTATGTGTGTTTATTCTCCCATCTTTCGAACGGCACTGACCGGATTTCACAATTCTAACGTAGGCCCGCAGTCAGACGTGGTTGTTTAGAGAGGCAACAAAATATATCCGGAGGGACAATGGTGCATGTTGTTTAGTTGCTGTAATGGAATTGGTGGTTGTCTGAATCTTTTTATTGCCTCCCTCCGAAAATGGATTGCCCCCCTAAACGATGTACCGCTTGTCTCATTGTAGCTGCGGGTCTGTTAACGTGCTGTTTTAATTTTACCTGATATAAATCAATATAGTTGGTCTGTAATCTTTCTAGACTTTTTTCTATACTAGCAGTAATATGACGTCTTGATAGTCCACGACTGTTCATATCACTACCAGCTAACGGCGCAAATACTTTGGTTGCTAAGATTATTTTATTTCGTTCTTGACTAAAATAAAATAGTAAGAAATAGAGGCGTTGACAGTTGACAAAACACCATGTAACATGTTCACCTCTGAACTACATGAAGACGACACGTTTGATCTAATACGTTATCAAACACGCAAATAACAACCAAAATAGCTCATTCAAACACAAATAAATGCTATCTAAAGTTGATACTGCATTGGATCTGTAAAGGTAAGAGGAAGATATTAATCAAAAGTGGTCGGGAGATACCACTTCTAGTAGGTGTATACCCCTTTTAGCAACTTTATGCGATTTTATGTTCATTACCAATGCCCAATGTTGGTACTGAAAGAGACAAGTAACGTTATTAAGAAATATACCTTTTCAGCCATTTACCGATTATAGTTTCAGAAAGACCTTGTGAATAAACATCAGCAGTATCAATAAAGTTACCTCCCCATTCCATGTAGCGGTTTAAAATCTCGTGTGAGAGTTCATCGTCACACTGTCCTGGTAATCCAACCTACAACAGTACAGAAGACTATTTGTTATTATTAATAAGAATTCTACTCTTCTTTAAGAACTAGTTCAGCTCCTTTAAATGCTTTCCGTACAATCCTTTATAATTTTCAATCCGTATCTATCTTTAGAATATAAATCTGAACTCCTGTTTTCCGAGCAATATTTAGCGGACAATATCCATGTTTAACGGCATTTTAAGCGTCTAAGTAGCCCATTGTAACAATCTTGATTGACTTGCTCCGTGCAGGTTTGGGTACTTCGGGAAAAATATTGAGTATGCAATGATTGATAGACAATTCGGATTACTATCATAAAACTATGTAGAAATATGAGTATTTCGGATTACTTATTTCATTCTCAGTATCACTTGAAAACTTGACAAAAATCTCACCTTGGCCTGTCCAAATGTCATGGTACCCAGACACAAATTAGACACTTTTACACCAGTATTTCCAAGAAAGTCATAATCCATTTTTAATTCTGCCATTGTAAGCTGAAGTTGGATTATAGAGCCTACTACAGTATACCGATTACTTGTGTCTCAGTTATGTTTAAAAGACTGCTATATCAAAGTGGTCTGTTATCGCAAAATCACTCCAAATAGATATCGTCACATGTTCGTAGCATGTATGTAGTGACCTCTTTTACAATTAATATACAGGTATGACAAAGTGAAATAATGCACTTTTTAAACAGTCTATATATGGTATATTAATACATTGCTATGTGTAGGTCAATATAAAGATATGCATGATATATTTTGGATAATATAACGATGTACAAACTATATATGTCATTAAAAAAGATTACAGACTATATATAGGTCAATATAAAGATTTACAGACTGTATATATGTCAGTATAAATATTAACAGACTGTATATATGTCAATATAAAGATTTACAGACTGTAATATAGGTCATAAAAAAGATTTACAGACTTTTATATTATTTACAGACTGTATATTATGTCAATATAAATATTTACTGTATATATGTCAATATAAAGATTTACAGGCTCTATATAGGTCAATATAAAGATTTACAGACTGTATATATGTCAATATAAAGATTTACTGTATATAGGTCATAAAAAGATTAACAGGCTATATATGGGTCATAAAAAGATTTATAGGCTGTATATAGGTCGTAAAAATTTTTACAGACAGCATATAGGTCAATATAAAGATCTACAGGCTTGTATATATCTCAATATAAACATTTACAGCCTGTATATATGTCAGTATAAAGATTTACAGGCTGCATAAAAGTCATGAAAAAATTTAGGGACAGCATATAGGTCAATATAAAGATCTACAGACAGTATATATGTCAATATAAAGATCTACAGACAGCATATAGGTCAATATAAAGATTTAGGGACAGCATATAGGTCAATATAAAGATCTACAGACAGCATATAGGTCAATATAAAGATCTACAGGCTTGTATATATCTCAATATAAATATTTACAGCCTGTATATATGTCAGTATAAAGATTTACAGGCTGCATAAAAGTATAAAAGTGCATATTATAAAGACATAAAGATATGTGTTGGTCAATATAAGGCATATACTAAAATATGGATGTATATTTGTCTATTCCCTATTAACAGTTTAACCATATGTGGTATCATAATTGTCATTGTCAACTTTCCGTTCGGACTTTGGTCGAAAAAAATCGATTAATCTCATGTATGCCGTCTTTTATCTTATAACCTTGAAAACATGTTATCTAAACAAAAACACAGTCAAACTTGTGTTAAGCATTCTTAAACTTAGTAGACTGAAGATGGTAATTGGTCCTACTTGTTTGATTACATGGTGGCGTAAAACTCGTCACCGATTAATTAACTCTTAAATGAAATATCCCCCTCCCAACAAAGATAGATTTGTAGCAGCTAATCTTTGGTAAATCTCATCCATTACCAACACAGATTTAGCATAGGATCAGCACCTCTGATCAATTCATACCACCAGCATGCTTGTCGAAATGTATTTATTCATCATTATTCGTTTTCGTGCACACACCCATCTCACATCACTGATTCGTTTTCGTGCACACACCCATCTCACATCACTGATTCCCATCTCAATGTTTTCAGGTCTACATAAAAAACATTCTGAAACGAGGAATATAAGCTTCAAGCTACAGATGCAAACTGAACAACCAAACGCTCCAACAGAAATGATCCGAGCCTCGTTCTACCAACTTCAAGTTGATTTCTGCTTCTCCACTACAGGCAGTCCGGGAGACAAAAGCTTCTCTGAAAATCTCAGCGTCTGAAGAAATGAGAAGATGATGAAGTAGCCATACTACAAGATTAAGATACGTGTAGGACACAGCCTTTGAACGACAACCAGTGTTACGAAAGCTACGAGGGGTCAAGAAAACCGAAAAATACCTATCGTAAAAAAACGAATCATAACGTAAATAGGATCACAACGACTACCTCATCACAGCGATAACATCACCAGATAAACAACGAATCACAATCTGCGAAATCAAGTCAAATTCGGTGAACAGGACATAATTATATAGAGTGTCTTCTTTTTACCGGGTGCCGCGGTGGCTCAGTGAGTAAGAAGCTTAAACTCCCTAATTTGAAAGGTCCAGGAATAGACCCGGCATGGGTCGAGATAATACATTCGGATTTTTCACCCCGGTTCCCCCCTGTCAGTGATGCAGATAAGAGGGGCTGACATGGAAAAAGCGTCTAGTCGTTCGAGTGGGACAATAAACCGAGGTCCCGTGTGTGCTACAGGCTGTACACGATAAAGATCCCTCGACAATTGGAAATCAAAAAACAGCATGCTAATGCCACTGTCCGGGCAAAATTCCCCTCATAGTACTCTGAATGGCGTTGCACGTCTTCATTAGCACAAAGGTAGGAAGTGAAACTCCATTCATTTCATCCGTCTGTCGACCGTTATCATCTCTCTCCCGGTATGCAACATAAAGGTACACTGGAACGAGGACTTAGTAATATGATCTGTGAACTAGGCTATGATATTGTTTCAAGCTGTCAATATACCTTTAATTTTATATTATATGAATTGTTCCAGGTTTCACAAACCTGATGTTGATAATTGAAGGGGCAGTATCAATTTCATTAAGTGACAAGGATTATTGTTTCTAATCAAGGGAAAGCACTCTAATTTGAAAAGATCTTCACTCACTTAAATAGAAGTTATACCAAAATTGAGTGATTCAACTAGATGAGTAAGAGCTCGTGGGTTGAGGTGCCTTACCACTGGAATTCTTTTTAACATGCTCCCTTCCATTTTCGACCCCTCTTGAAGTTCAGTCTGTTGTTAATACTATTTAATGTTTAAGATTGGTAGGCCTATATTTTTGTTCTGGGGATAAGGAGTCCATTATGGACGGGGTCCAGGGACTATGTTCAACCATTCCCTATGGTAGTTAAGCCACTGTCAAGTTTTAACTGTTGGCTCAAGATCCTATACAAGTTGCGTAAAGACAGATATGAGTTCACAAAATTTACATCCAAATACATAAACCATAAAACATCTTTCTTTTTTTAATAATATTAATGTTTATTAGCCAGAGAAAAATCGGTCAGTGAATAATAATATAATAATAAAGATTTTAAATGGTGTATTTACAGTAAACATGTATTCTATTCATAAAACTCTTTTTACAAGATCTTGCACCATGCCTGGTTTTAGATTATTTAAATATTGTACAAGTGGCTTTAATGTTACAAAACAGTATTGGTACAAAGTGGCTTCATAATTTGATTCCTCAAGTACCAAAAGGAAAGTCATGAAACTTTCAATACAGCCACATACTTGTTAAATTTACACACAAATCCTGCCAAAATTGAAACTGAAAAATTGTGAAACTACTTGCAACTTACTTATTTTTTATTTTGGCAGGTTTGTTTGAGAATTTGAACAACTTTTTTTTACATCTTTATAATTAAAATAAAACTATACACAAGATAGAATTATGAAAATGAATATTTGAGAGGAAAATTGGCCATTAAATTCACTGTCTATCTACAATTTCCAAATAGCTTTAATTAATATTTTCGAATGCAAAACAGTTGAATATGTTTGCTTTTCATTCTTGAATTGTCATTGGACAATTATAGATGAGTGCTTATGGGAATCAAAATATTAAAACAAATAATTTTCTGTTTCTTTTTAATATTTTTTTGTACCAGCAAAAATTGAATTCAAAACTTAATCAGGAAGCTTCTACTACAAATAGACTTTCACCTCTTAGATAGATTCAATTGAACCATATCACAATCCCACAACAAGGAAATTACATGATCAAAAAGCATATTGTACATTTTTTCAAAATTTGGGTTAAAATTCCGTCTGAGATATAAAATGTATATCATTAAATCATGACCTTTTACTTCTGGTACTGAACCATACACTAAGGGGGATGACTCTTCAAATAAAGTATACAGCCTACTACAAGGTATTTCTAAAATCCTGAATCAAAGGAGATTCATCTCTCAATATAAAATATCCAAACACTGTTGGGTACTCTATCCATTTTGTGGCTGGATAAAATACTTAACATATTCCTTAAATATACTGTGATAAAACCACTTGATAAGTTCATTAACTAACCATACCAAATTAGTACTAGTGTTTGTATACCAGAGCACTCTCTGTACCAATTGGCAAGTTAATTGAGAAACTAACAAGACGGTCAATGAAAATACCCTAAGAATATAAAAGCTAATGAATAGATAAATGTATAATACATGCACAAATATATATTCACAAAATCACCTAATATGATATAAGATTGGGTCATTATTGAAAGAAATTTGAACATAGATATTTTAAATATTCAGAACTTTACTAAGGGGTTAAGAAACTTTATTCAGTTGAAAGCAAAATTTGCAATACAATAAATAGCAGAAAAAAAGTTTAATGAAAAGAGGAAATGGAATTGTCGTAGAACAAAAAGCCATCATATCATTTATTACATCAAGCAAATAGCTGAGTCTCACTTTTCTAACTAAAGCAATATGAAATATAGTTGAGGCAGACAAAGATGAATGATATTCTCAAATCAAAATACAAAATAAAATATCAATTGAAACAATACAAGAAAACAGGACTATATATAGACTATTAAATATATAATCTTTAACCCTTTCTGGTCCTGAATATGGGATAGTTAACCCATCATGTTCTGATAATTAAGTGTTTATACAGAAGCAATCCCTTATTTCATTTTGTCCTTAACACATCTCTAAGTCAAGTGAAGATAAACTGTATATGCATGCAACTAAAGAAAAGAAAATTTGATTTATAAATAGTATAAGAATAGAAATGTCCCTTCCCCTGGGCTATTTAAGAAACTAATTCTGTCTAATTGAGAATCTATCCAGTGTGTTAAAATACTTTCTTTTTAGGCAATGACAAGGAACACGTTCTATGGCTCTTGGTCTATTTTGAGCATTCAACTTATAGAAGTCAGAGTGAAGGTTGTGTATACAGTGAAATTAAGTCACCATATTAGTATAAATTATGCTGACATCGAGTTATCAGTAGGAGTAGGGGTATGTTACATAATACACCTATTGTATTTCATTGTTATTTTCTATGTCTTCAATAAAAACTGTAAAATGTCATCTGTTTGTGTGAATTCTGTCTTATAATAGAGTACATTTTGATTTCTTTGGTGGCTCTGGAGGCTCTAAGGCAGCTAAAATGGCTTCATCAAAAACGTTCTTCAATCCTTTCTGAAAGACAAAAAAATAAAATCTTCAAAATCAATAGCCATTGTCAAAAGTAAAAAAAAAAGTTTTTTTTCTTAAAAATCCCGTTTTTATCATTTTTCACACTTACTTGAGGTCTTATTCACCTTAAATTTCCTTTTAAAAATCAATGCAATTACAATATTTCCTAAAGTCTGGATTTTATCCAAATTAAATTTATGAAAAGGGTCCTGCAGTGTAGCTGATCATTACCAATATTGAGATAAAATATATTTTAGGATTTTGTGGCTTACTAGTTTTTGCCTTTTGACTGAACAGCTGTAAAATCATATATTTTTGCATAACACTACTTTAAAGACAATTTTAGCAAAGAGATACTATGAAACCCTTTTGTCACTTTATTGCCAACTTTCAACAATCAATAAGCTTACAACTGTTAATTCTTTTATGTTAATTTCTGATTGAGCTAGATAGTCATGTAAATTGATTGACAGAGCCTTGTGTTAGGACAGACTAGATAATGAAATACATCACCATTGTTCTCAAAGAATGATTGTACTGGTTTTTCTGTATTGGTTGTTATGGTGATACTTTATTTAATTTACCTGTGTCAGAGCTGAGCATTCCACATATTTTACAGCCTTTAACTCTTTTGCTAACTTTTCTCCTTGGTCCGATGAGATGGGTTTTTGTTTATTTTTTGCCAATTTTTCTACAGTAGCTGCATCATCCCGTAAATCAATTTGTGTTCCGACTAATAAAAATGGTGTCTTCTGACAATGATGAGTTATTTCTGGTTGCCACTGAAAGAAACAACATTCAATATAAACATTACATACATCTAAGTATGACCAAAAGAAACTATCATTGTCCTAAGCATAGTTTTTTGAACATCCTTGTTATGTTTTTGAAGGCTCACACTAGGACCAGACAAGTTACTAAAGCCAGTCATGCCATTGAGTAGATGATAGCAACTGGTATTAACTCAATTAACCCAGTCTTCAATATGCTATGGTTAACTAAATTTAGAGATTGCCACTTGATAGTTCAGTTCTTTAAAAATCCAAATGCTGTGCCGGTTTCAAAATACATGTTATCTACATTCCTTAACACTTAATAACCACAGCGCATTTTTAGAATTTTGAGATTTACCTTTTCCCGAACATTTTCAAATGATGAAGGGGAGACAACAGAAAAACAGACTAAAAATACATCAGTTTGTGGGTAGGATAATGGTCGTAATCTGTCATAATCTTCTTGTCCAGCTGTATCAAATAAACCCAGTGTATAGGGTTCACCTCCTATCATAACAGTTACAGCATAGTTATCAAATACCTAAAAAAATAGCATATTTACATAATGAATAGTGAAGGAACAACTGTTACTGGTTTCTTTTTTTTCCATTTTATAGCGTTTATCCAGAAATATCTTAGCCTAAGGTTAAAGGACAATAGTCCAGAAATTTCAATACAAGTATATTAAATATAATATTTGTGGAACAGACAAAATAACACAGTAAGCTTAATCAATGAAAACTGCCTAAAATATTGAACAAAATAGCACAATTACACATTAATTTAGTAAAAATCAATGCAACACACTTAATATCAATCATTGAAAATTTTATCATTCTATATTTGTCTAAGCTTATAACTTAGAGCTTTGAAAATATTGGGAATAGATTTGACAAAATTCACAATATTTCTTTATATTTATACAAGGATTGTAATAAGCTTGACTATTGTACCAATTATTTCTCTGATTGGATTGAAATATCATCTTTATATTAGAGTTAGGGTGGTTGAAAGGTAATAGGTAACAAGTTACTATTCAAGGAAAGGCACCAGCACAGGTGTTAAATATTAGAGAGTCCTAGAATGACTTTGATTTGATAAAAATATAACCAAGACGAAAAATTAAACTATCTTCAGTTGAAGTTTCCGAATTTCTAACACATAAGATCTGTTCTTGAAAGTGATAATAAGACTGTGATCTCAGACAATACATGATACAGAAAATTTAGAAAGAGAAGACAAAAGAGAAGATAATCAAGATTGATTACCGGTTATACTTACTGTGGGAACATACTCTGAGGGGAATTTATTTGTTGTGTATGATATCAATAAACAGGTTTTACCAACAGCACCATCACCAACCACAACGCATTTTATAGTCTGCATCTTTTTTCAATTTGTAAGATTCTGAAATACATGTCAACATTGTAGTAGAGTTTTTACAATTCATTGCACATTAACAAAATCTAATCATTATTTACTGCTAATTCAAAGATGACAAGCCCAATATTTGGGCCACTTGGCAAAGTAGCAGAATTCAATGTCACTTCAGATAAATATGATTAATTTTATATTTTCAAAATCATGTGATGCTTACAAAAGAATGATAAGGAATCTGTCGGCATTAAATGGTTGCAAAGTATAGGTTAGACGAGGTATACGGTGCTAGGGACAGAGAAATGACAGTGGTGGGAAGTGAATAAAAAATCTCTTCGACAACCGCCATTTTGGTTGAAAGGTTTGCCTTTCCCGGCATAAATAACGCAATTTATGAGTGAATAATGGTCTTATGGAGAAAAGGATCGAGAAATTCTTCATCTAAAGAACATGAATATTGGAGATAAATGCAACTCCGGTTTATTTTCACTTACGATTTGCCGACAGGGCGTTATCAATCGAGAAATTTTTCTAAAATTTCCGTCCGGAAGATGAAGGAAGTAGACTCATAGATGTAAGGCGCATGCGCACATTTTCAATGACGTCTTTCGACATTTTGGCACTTCAGGGTTCAACAGGCTAAAGGTCAAAGTTTTCGGGCTCAAAATACGCACATATTTCTTTAAAACCAGTGCAATGTAATTGTTGAAATAAATAAGAACATACATACACAAAACACGTTTCCATGAGTCATATGAAATAGATGGGTGCCAAAACTTTTTTTGTAGATATTTGCTGACAGTGATCTACAGGATTTTCCTGCACATACATGCATCATGCGCGCAGGACATAGCCTATAAAAATGGTCTAATTATTAAATAAGAACTAAAAACTAACCCTTGTCTCAAATTATTTTG